>NC_083624.1:22497935-22795435 GCF_963584025.1 Labrus mixtus
CTTATACAAAATGTATAAAATTGACCACATGCCGAGTCACCATTTGGGCACTGGTCCTTCTGATTTTATAGTTCAGTGCCTGGCAAGCTGGCTTTCCCCGTTTCCCGCCATATTGCTGGAAGTGTCACCAGACGCTCTGTAAAGTGTGTGATCGGCGCCTCTGAAGTTGTCGGAAATCCGTGGGAATTCAGAGTGCAAAAGCTCTCGAGTTAAACACGCGACAGGAACATGAATTATTCCCTCATTGTTGTGAAGTGTTGCGTTTTATCTTTTCTGTCTTCATCTTTGGGGAGGCAAGGCACCCTTTTTTCAGTTATGTAATAGTCCTTCTTTTTTGCCTTTGACACATTCTTGCGCACTTCTATATATAAAGACACAAAAAACATCCATTTCCCGGTGACTAGAAGATACATCTCTCTTTATTCAGGTAGTTTCTGAACCTCTTTTGAATGCTGTGTTTTATTTTCTATTTAATGTTAGAGTTCCCTTTGCTGAGTCAGTTCACTTCAGTACCACCCTAAATACCCCTTTTTTCTTTGTTATCCACTGTAACGTCTGTGGGAATATCATAGCTTGTCAGAGGGCAATTGTTATGTGTGTGTACTGTGTGTGTAAGTGTGTGCCTCCTCTCAATCAACCTGTGGTAGACTCTTCAGGGGGAGGGGAAGTGCTCCGTGCTTTAAGGCGTTAATCTTGGCCATCTGCTCTTGCTAAACCCTGTTTTGATCACACCCTACCTCACACAATGTGCTGCTGCACCTGACTGTGCATAATGCTGAAGTACCTGTTCAGTCAAATCATCTTATATAAGGTCACAGAAAACATATACTTATATGTTAATATTGGTACAGTACATGGAAAGTTTCACGTTAAACTTCCTTTTCTTTGTTAGGGATGTGTCTGTCAATATAACTCAAAAGTGTGTTTTTAAAAAGTAAACAGATAACTACAGAAATCAATACTTCAGAAAGTTTGGGAAACCCCTTGCCTTTGAAAACTCTATATCAATTTATTTCACATAGTAATGGAGGTTCAGATTTAAGTAAACACCATGTTTAGAAAAGATCAATTATAAAATGGACTTGGACTAGCTTGTTTAGCATTTTTCCAGTATTCTGACTACTCAGAGCACTTTAACAATGCATGTCACATTCACACCACATCCACACACTGATGGCATTATTAACTTATCCCACTTAAATACATCCACAGACCACTGGTATGTGGTCCATACACTCACAACAAACAACCCAAAAGCCATGACAGGACATCACATTTGTGTTTTTATTGGTGTCACCATGTCTGTTGGAGCTTCTCTCCTACAGGTATGTAACTGTCTCTCTTAGGGATGTAACGATTCACTCAACTCACGATACGATTCATGATACTGGGTTCACGATACGATTTTCTCACGATTTATTTTACAAATTGAGACTGTAGACAAATTATGACTGGAAAAGATTCCTGTAGGGGCTACAAACCCACTTGTCAGTGTGCTTTGGCCTTTTCATGTTTTTTTTTCTCTCAACAAGGGGAGGTGATTGGAGCCTCTCATTGTGAGTTGATTAAATGCTGCATCATGTTGGTTGTTCTATTTAGTTCCCCGTCTTCTTGCAATATTTGTACACAGTTTTTGTCTTGTCTGTTATCTTCTCACCTCTTTCATTTTCTGTCTTGGGGAAGCCAAAATGTTTCCACACCTCGGATTTAAAGACGGTGGTGCGTCCTCAATTTCAAAATCTTGCTCTTCAGCTGCTGACGCTCAAGATATTATCGTGATTAATTTTTCAGAGTACCGATGTGAATCTAGACACCTTGGAATTAATTTATCACGATTTTACGATTAATCTTTACACCCCTCCCTCTCTCCTTTAAAATGTCCATATATGTCAATAATAAATCTGTAATAATAAAAATAATAATAAAAATAAATAATAGAACCGTTTGAATTTCATATCTCGATATTCAGTACAACACCTTTGTCTCAATACAGTGTAGAGTGTGATTTCCCAGACTCTGGTGTCAAATTAAATCTGGATTAACAAACTAAATGTGATTTCATTTTGGTCACATTTAATGAATTCAAACATTAGAAAGGGGGAAGCTCTTACAAGTAGTTTGATATCCCTTCTCCACAGAAAATAATGAATTGGATTAATGTTGAATGAAGCAGCTTTAAGAAAGGTTTGAACAATCAAAACGCAAAAGGACTTCATCATGAAATAATATTATGCTAAAATGTGTGGAACCCAGCCATCCATTGTGTCAAATGACTCCTCCTGACCCCCCCCCCCCCCCTTACCTGTTTTAACATAATAATACACAACCCACCCCCCCCTCCCCAGAAAAGGCATTATTCAAAAGAACCTGTACACACAGCAGCCCAAAATGTACAATATACGATTACTAGGGTTAAGAGCTAGTTTATATAAGATTAAGTGTGAGTGGGAACTTCCCTAATGGAGGAAATTACAGGATTACACCAGTGAGGATGGTATTATTGAACTGACAGAACACACACACACACACACACACTGGACTATTTTTAGAAGGAAAATGTGTGGAAGAGATTGAGGCTTTGACAACTTGCTAATTGTTCATGACATGACTGAAACAGACGAACCCTGACAGTAACACCTAGCCTAAATGAGTAAATCAATGAGTAATTCAGTACTTACCATGTGGCACTTACAGGTTTTATATACCGTATGTATACGTTGCATTACAGCAATAATTTAAAAAAATGTTTGTTTTAATTTGAGGTTTGTTATGAAAAAAAGAAATGGTCACCAGCTTTAAAAACAAAACAAAGAAAGTGATTCTGGTAAATGTATTTGTACTTCCCCGTGTCGTTTGGAAAGGACTGATATCATCATTAAAACATCATGACACAAGTCACCAGGATTCAGAAAATCATTCAATTTGTCCCGTGTAACTTATTAGTCAGCCTATAAGCAGATTGTTCTGTCATTTTAAAGCACATTTATTTTAGGGCTTAAACTGATGCAGATTAAATTTAAACTCTTACACGTTAGCATGTTATTTCTCTACCCTGTGACCTCATCTGCCTTGCCCATCTACAACCGGCCCATACTGTACTAATGTCAGCTAGCTTCAAGTAGACATATTTTACAGTCTGACCAAAAATATTTTGTAACAAATACTGCTAAAAATATTTTTTTTGCCTTTTTGCATTCTCCTAATAAAAGTCATTTTGCCAACCTCTCTCTATCTGTCTTTCTCTCTCTCTCTCTCACACACACATAGAGTAAAGCTGCCTGCCCATTTACAGTCTCCAGTCCATGTGCCTCCTGTCAGCAGGCACGCCTCTTTGATTTGCTCATTGCAGTATACTCTGCGTGTTGCGGCACCCTGGTTTATGTGCCTTTCTCTTGTTTTCTCCAGCAGGTGCTCGAGGGATTAAGGAATCTGTGTTTTCACCATGCCTGCTCTTTCCTTATATGTAGTCTGTGCAGGAGACAGGTATAGAAATGCATGACTAGATCAGCAAGATCATTTCTCCCTCTTCCTCTCTTTGTTCTCCTCCTCCCCTCCTCCCCTCCTCCTTCCTCCCCTGTGTATATTTCATAGATGCCAAGTGTGCATTTGCTTAGCTGTTGCATGGCATGAGGCAACCCCTTCTGCTCCCATGGCAACCAATCCAATTGTGTTGCTGGGATAACATTGATAATTATTGCTCACTGTTATTTAGCTGTAGCAGAATGGAAGTAGAAAACGCATAAGGACCTGTTGAAAAAACATGAATTGAGTTTTTTTTATATAACCTTTAAGGCAATAGTTTTCCATGGATCTAGTTGAAAAACAAGACGAAAACATAGTGCCAAATTAAGCAAATACAAGTAATTATCTACGCTCTGCAAGACAGTCCCACTTAGGCTCTTTTAATTGGGTAGCTGTGGGTGGGTCTATTTATGATTTGGAACGTGGCCATAAAATATTCAGCATACTGTAGCCCATTTAGAGTTAATAAGATTCCTGAGCATTAACATTTTACTTTGCTGCTATCCATCGATCAAGTATTGGCACTCTTTTCTGACTCTGATGATAACAGTGTAGTGGATAAATTGATTCTCAAAAATTTGAATCATTGAGATAAACAGGGAGACACACGCATCTGGAAAACATCAGGAAAAGACTGAATGTCATACAGGTAGTTGAAATTTGACACTTAATATTAGCTTACACCCTTTTCATCTTCACCATTAACTGAGTACTTATTGACCTCACATTGAGCCGTCTTTAAGTGTCCCCTACTCTCCTGTACTTTGAGTGTTTCTCCTTTAACCTCAATCCAATCACCCGGCCTCTCCTCCTTGTTTTCTTTGCGATGATAAATGTGGTGGGAGTGAACGAAAATTAAATCCAAGGTCAAGTTATTGTATCCATGTGTTGTGGGTTGTGTTTGTGCTAATTGGGTTATATTTCATGGTGCTGAGGGAGAGGTGCTCCTCTATTTGTTACAGTAAAGCTTCAGACTCTCTGGTCACTGCTTATTGATAAGATGGAGATCCAAATGATTTCTCTGCCTCTGCTCGTCCCAAGAGGCTTCCATGTTATTGACCCTGTAACCTTCACCACTGTCTCCTATAGGTGTTCACTCTTAATAAAACACATTCCTCTTGATATTACAGAAATATAACAGTACATTCAAAAGAAGCTAATGGATTATGAATGTGATTCATATATAACTAAAATAACTGGCTCCACCTTTGGCTAAAAGATTTATTCCATGCAATGGCACCACTTTGTCCAAAGAGTGATTATCCACGTTATCTACACTAATTGTAATGTTCTTTGTTTAATAGTTGGCACATTATAGCCATGAGACATTGTTCCACTTTATCTCCACAAACTTAGTTGTTTGGCTTTAAAGCAGCTGGATTTCTTTCTAATGTGTCCCTGGAGTCCCTGTGCCCACCATCCATTTGTCATCAACAGTCTAAAAAAAAGAAGCAAATATGAACCTTTACTTCGGCTGAATCAGCTAATGCTGTTATCAGTTGCCATGGAGACTGACCGAGTCGGGGTGTTGCTGTGGAAACTGAGTAGCTGCTCATCGCCACCCACAGCAACCCTCCCTACTCTCTCCCGCCAACCAGAGCCACACCAACACATTTAAACGTACACAAACAAACTCATGAACACACACACACACACACACACACACACACTAATATTTCTTGGAAAACTCTGTTTCTATGGTCTATCACACATGTACCACAGTTATTAACTATGTTTTTATTACAACCTCACAGACATGTTGTTTATTTCTGTACAAATAAAATGAACATCTCTAGCTGTACTGTTCATGGTTAGATCTAATCTGAATATGGACAGGCAGAACGCTTCATTGGACAATAAACTGATTTGCTGACAGCCTGAAAACAGGCACCAAGCCTTTTTTTCATCGAGCCAATTCAGCACGTGTCAAGTTGAAAAGAGCAGATTGACATGGACAGTAAGTCAGACGTAGGAATGCATAGACAGTGATACTCAACTCGAGGCTCTCAAGCCACATGTGGCTCATTTGGGACTAGTTGTGGCTCTTTTAGGTCCTACTGTACTTGGAGAAAAAAATCCAAAGTAATTATTTAAAATAGGGAAACATTGTCAGCAGAAATTATTCTTTGCAAGTCATGTCGCTGTGTTTCCCACACACATGTTAGGAAAGAAAGAGGTCTTTTGATTGTGGCTCTTGCAGAAATATTTTTTGGTCAATGTGGCTCGCTGAGTACCACTGGCATCCAATCAAATAGAAAATTAAAACATTGTTCTTTTTACAGATACCCAGCCATATATCCCCTTACGTATTATATGTAACAAAACCACAGGTAACTGAACTCAAAAGCACGACTCAAAACACAGTCTTTGGTTAGGGGGAAAAAAAACAGTCTTCACTTCTTACAAGCAGACAGAATCCAAAAAACTGATCTAAGAGGAAACAAAAGGCTTGTACGCTTCACACAGGGGTCAAAGACGAACTGGCACAGAAGGAAGGGAAGCCACAGACTAAATACTAAGGTGAGGGGGAAGACAACGAGATGCAGCCGGGAACAATCAGGGCGGGGAAGATAATCACACAGGAGGGAAACACATGAGGGCAGGAAGTGAAGGATCTGAAATGAGAGGAGAGGTTAGTGACCCAAAACAGGAAATAATACAAGTAGAAATTAAAACATAACCTAAGACACAGAGCTGGACATGACATTATATCAACATTATCAACCTAGGAAGGGCAATGTAAACTGTTGTTTGTCTGTTGTTATCACGTGATTTAGCAATTATCGTGTGATCTTAGTTATCTCGTAGTTCTCATGGAATCTTGTGATTTTAAATCCAGCTGCTTCAGGCTGCTCTACACTTCAGAGATGCTTCCAGATAGATATGCGCACGCCGTCTGCGTTTCTGACAAAACAAAACCATGCCACAGACGGCTGGTGACACGCGTGCAGTAGAGGATTGAACTCACAATATATCATATTTCCCGGGCGTCGCGCTCAGTGTGGGAGGCCTAAATGTTGTTATCGTGTCTCACTGTTATGCTTCAGGTTTAAATCATGTTAAATTCACCAATCTGAGCAACAGTTTAAATTCTGAAGCTTCCCGCTTGATAAGAAACTACAGACGATGGATACTGAAAATCTATAGACACATCGGGCCAAATGATGAGTTAAGAAAAAAACATATTTAATAACCTGTTAGCTACACCTAAAGTTAGCATTCAGCCATTTCATAGTTAACATGTCAGTTTGAGAAGTTAGAGAAATGTATAAACACTGGAAAATTATATCAAGTATCAAGTACACATTTAACATGTTTTCATGTCACTTAATGTTTGGCGTTTTCTTGTGATTTTCAGCAGTAAAGCAATGAATGAATGTAAGCATGCAGTTGGCATGTCAACATTCTAACTTGACCCGGTGGTTGAATCAAACCTCCAGTCTCTCAGTAATGTTAACATAGTAATCATTGAAACTTTGAAAAAAAAAAACACAATTTAAATAGGGGTAGGAAAATAATCAATCCACATAGATACCTAGATTTTTTTAATTGACCAATTTAAAACCTTTTTTTCCCTTGGGATCGATAATCATGATGTCATATCTGTTTACAGAAGAACAGTCGACGTAAGCCAATAGCAGCCAAAAGACAAAAAAATATCACACAATGCAGTTCTTGTTTTCTCAAAAGCCTAGGGTATCAGCTCATTAATAAGCTTGTAACTCTGTGTCATCCCCAAGGGGCAACCTCCGGTCTCGAAAAACGAAGCCAATGCGGAAGTACAAAAAACTGCAGTTCCTCGAGGTTCCGCTTGAGGCTGGCTGCAGAAGCGCCGGAAGTGCCATAAGCCCACAGCCAAAAAAAGCCCGTTTTTACCACAGGAATCAACATGTTTACAGCCTGGTTGAAAAAACAAGATATATCTGATAAGTTGACGGCCCCTTCTCCTCACACTGTGGGGGGGGGGGGGGGTGAATTTTTTTATAACTCATCGGATTTTATTCTATTAAGGAAAACGGCTATGCCCATATAAGGGTTGTGGCAGATTTGATTGACAGCTCTGCGCGCTGCATCTGTCTGTCAGTTCAGCAGGTCAGGAGGCTAACAGCTTGATCCGTCTGATTTCTCTTCTTTTTTACTTCGTTTGGAGAGTTTGTTTAACACATATCTGACAACATATATGGCTTGCTGTGCGGTTAACAGACCATCCAAGAAGTGGATGCTTCAGTTTTTTTCGGTAAGTGATATAGTAGTGTTATATTTACTGATTACTCGTGTCGGTATTTATATTTACGGACCTAGCTTGTTTAGCGTTAGCTTGTAAACCAGTCGGCTAACTACTCAGTGTAGTCCATTATTTACAATGTTTTAGAAATGTTTGTTGTTAAGATAAATAATGAGTTTGTGTGATGTTAGAAGCTAAAGGTTCACCTCGGTGGTTAACCACAGACTGTAAATATGGTTATCTAACGTTATGATGAATGTTATACTCCACGTAAATGTCGACATTAAAAAACAAACTTTGTTTAGTAATTATCCGTCAGTAACATAAACTGAACTCAACTGAACCTAATATGCTCTGTAGGTTATAGAGGATGACATTAAAGTTACATGGTTGATGTAGTGTCTTAAGATTTGTGCAAACTGTTACCAAATAAAAATAATCACTTTTTACAAGTTCAGGGAAATTTAATCTGGTTATTAATATAGTTCTTAATCGTTACAGATGCTCTTACAAAGAATATAGCAGTAGAAATATAACATATAAATAACATATTGAATTAAAATAAGATATAAAGCAATTAGTACAAGTATTAACATGTACCGAGCTCATGTTAATAATAAATGAGTTACTGTATGTTCTGTACTGCAGCACAGAGAGTTGGGACCTGTTAATGATTTAAATAATTCAGGTTATATTTGCTTCATGTTAAGATGAAGTACTATCCACAATAAATTGCTTTATCTTTCCTCACACAAAATCTGAGGCAATTTGATGTGGAGTATCATTGTGCAAGTGAGTGAGAGCTGAAAACAGCATGATTACAATAAGGTTTAACTTCTTAACTTTGAATAGATGTTGATTACCTGAATACTGTACCTTTGTTGTCTGGGTAGTACACTGTTGAATTTATAAATGTGCTCTTACACACAGATGAATACAGAAAAATAGATGAGAACAAACAAAATGATTTAATGAATAACTGATATTTTCTCTCTTTCTTTGCCATCCTGAAGACCCCTCACTAAAAGTTCACGTTCTCCTGGATCCATGTCACATGCTCAAGCTTCTTCAGAATGACTTTTCAACAGTCGAAGTTCTGGTGAGAGAAGATGGCCAGCAGATAAGACAGCAGTACATGAAGGAGCTCCACAAGCTTCAGGAGGAGGAGGGTTTGCACCTTGGAAGACTGTATTCATGCTTCAGCTGTTCAAATAAAAATAGATCTCCTCCAAACAACTTGCAATCAAACTGTTTTCTTCCCATTTTAAAACCCTTTGTCCAGTTTAGATGGGAGAAGTTGATATTATGTGATATTGATCTGGGAAGACTACATTTCTAAATCATTTTTATCATCAAGTTATTGATCTTATTTACTCTCCATGTATCTTGATTTAAGAATGGGGCTGTGTTTAAGGGCACATTTTGAACTACATTAGTATTTGGTAAAAAAAAAATGTCAAAAGAATAAAAAGTTGTGTAAAAGTAGACTTCCTTCCCTTAGCTATTGAGTTGAGCATTAATGCACATTTTCAAATCTGAAATGTATACTCATAAGTAGACATAAAGGAGTGCATTTATATAGAAATATTTATTTAATCTGAAAAACTACATTCAAAAAACCTGTATAGAGAGATTAACATGTTTACAGCTTGGTACAAAACAAACAAATAGGTCTGATTAGCTCTCGATCGACACACTGTACGGGGGTCGTTTGATTTGATGAAGGATAAGAGTTATTCACAATAAGGCGTGTAGCTGACCAGCTTGACAGGCGGGTGCGGTGTAACGGTTTGTCAAGAGGCTTAAAACACGCCTCAGCTCTCAGCCTTAACTACATGTGACAGCTCAGGGTGTTTTTTTATTATTAGCCTTATCTGCAGGAATAATATTGAACAAGGTAGCTGCAACTCCTAATAATAGATGCCAGTCTTAAACACTATTTTTTCTAATACTTTTATTTTTGGTGTGAAGCTGACACTGTCCACAGACTTCATGACTTCACGGGGTTCTATAGAAAACAAATGTCTTATAATAAATACTAAATATTAATTTATCAATTGTCATGTTGACCCACATCACTGTTGACATCAGTAAATATAAGACACAGACATTCCTCTTTTTGTCAGAACAGTAACATGAACTGTATGCTTTGTAATATTGATTTCTTCTGGATGTTTCATATTTATTTACAGTCTATGGATAAAACTTTTCTGATGTATTTCTCTGCTAACACTGACAAAGTCTAGTAACTTCTCTGACAAATAACTAATAACCATAGTTGTATATTTAAAAAAGTGTAGTTTTAAGACTTTAATTAAATATTTGGGTTGAAGATAATTCGTTTTAACTGTGTTGTAGAAAAGTTAAATGTTAACTTACTGTTTATAGAGATAACTCAGGACGAGCAGGAATAGGGGATGATAGCAGCCTAGCCGTTAGCTATGCTGTGAAGTGGACTGCTAACGTCGCGCTGAATGGGCGGAGTTAAGTCCCGCCGGTCCCGCCTTACTGTTGTTGCTAGGTTGATCCGAAGTTAGGTTGAGACTGCAAATCCAATATGGATGCGGCCCTCGATTGGACTCATTTGCTGCCTATGTAACAGACGGGTCAGGGTTCGTCCAGTAATATTTACAGTCTATGGTCATCCCCCATCAGTCTCTCTGACTGAACCAGCTGAAAGACTAGCCCCCCCCATCCTCAAAAAGGACATCACAGTGTTTGGATTCAGAAATGTGCTAATGTGGCTGCTTCAGTCAATCAAGCATAATACTAGATGGGGCGGGACCTGTTGCCAAGGTTACAAAGACAACAGATCCTTTTCAGATTATCATCACAGAGAAAGTTCATTTGTGGGAACAGATCAACTGGATACTTGAGCTGAGTGTTTGATAGATAAGAAAACAACAAATAGATGATAAAAATAGTGAAGACTGACTGAGTAACGGGATGTGCCTTGTTTTTGGATTATTTATCTTCGTATTCTACTCTTTCTCCTTTTATATGATTTGTCTTTTCTTTTTTTTGAAAAGTCAGATCGTTAGAAAGGCAATACAAATGGAATCCGCACTCAAGAATTAAGATAAAACCGCACCAGGACGGAAGCATATCATCCAAGCCCTGCGGTATACCTTTTAAGATTGGTCCTATCACTGATTTTGAAATGGAACAATAGCAAGTGTTGATGACCATTAGTTGTACATGTGTGTCTTCTAGTG
Source organism: Labrus mixtus (assembly GCF_963584025.1). Lineage (NCBI taxonomy): Eukaryota > Metazoa > Chordata > Actinopteri > Labriformes > Labridae > Labrus > Labrus mixtus. Next base: position 22,508,898 of record NC_083624.1, read on the forward strand.
AGTGTAAGTGTACTTGTGTGTGCATGCAGTGTTGACTTCTGTGCACTGGTGTCGTTATGCAACATCACATAAGGGAGAGGTAATTAGCTTGCTCTTAACATACATGAGTGCTGCTGTTTATGTTCCCGCCCACGCAAGCTCATGAAGAAGCTGTGAAAATGCTTTCTCTCACCACCTGAAGCTGTACAATGTCTGAAGCTGAGTGGCGAGGGTTTTATTTGATCTTACATATGGTGTCGTGTCTTCTTCTTCACTGTGAAATACTGATGAAGCAAGAAAGAGACAGATACCAGAGATGGGAAAGTGAGGCAAAAAGCAGAAAGAAAAAAACATCTGAAGAAGAGTCATTTATTCTCTAATGCGTCTGCAGCCTTTGCCATTATTTCTGCTCTTTCCATTCTCTATTTTTTAACACTGCAATAAAATGTAATTTATCAAACTAGAAAAGATTGGGGAGAGGAAATTCACTTCCATAATTTGGTTTTTAATGAGTCTTTTCAGGTTTTCCATCTCGTTCACTCCTTCTCATGCCCTATAGTTTATTTATTTCTCTTTTTATTTCATTTGCAAACACAAATTAGGATTTATTTTCTGTAGTCTGTTGAGGAAAAACGTATTAGAAACAGCCATGTCACTTCAGCAGGACATTCCTCCTCCCCTTAAACATACACATTCAAACTTAATGCATTGTGGGTAGAACACTCTGAAAGGATGATTCATATAGTCTTTCACAAAAACACACAGACAAAAGTGTTTTCATAGAATAATCATAGTCAATAATCATTCAGCTACTTTATGCTGCAGAGTGCTTTTTATTTTTTTACACCCCTCTTTACACTATTTTGTTCGGTATAAATTGTTGTTGTTTCTTCCCAGGGTTGAGTCATCATGAAAAGTCTAAGGTTGTCTTTGACATGAAGTATTTCCGGACTTAGAAGTAACAGAAGCTGCCTTGAAAAGACAGGCAGTCAATAAACCCGAAAAAATACTTATTGGGTCACCTGTGGCCTAGTGGTTCATGCGACCCATGTTATAGAGAATGTTGTCCTCGAAGCGGCTTCATTGTAAATATTTCTGTGCAATCCAATGCAAAAAAGTTAAAAAATTCTACTTAAAAAACAAAATGATCAAATCCAATTACACATGCGGTTGAGTCACGTGATGATCCTGGTGGAGTAGGACGCTTCTCGAACGAGCTCTCCAGTTTTAGCTAAAAATATATAACAAAGCCCTTTCAACGAGCTACAAAAACTGTTCTATAAACTCTTATTTGATTGAACTGAGATTGGAAATATGGCAAACAACGAACGCTCATCAAGAAGAGGAACAAAGCCGAGCCAAACTTTCAACAAGTTAGCTAGCAAGTCGCCAAGCAAAGATGGCGACGGACATTCTCTGGAAGACAAGGTGAACGAACAAGCTGAAGAAGAACCTTGCCCCCCGTGGGCCGAAAAGATCATACAAGAGATCACCTCAGTCCAAGAAAATATAAACATCTATCTACCAACAATACAGGCGACAACTGCAAGAATCGAGTCTGAACTAGCTTCTCTTACCAACCGCATCACTACCGCAGAACAGCGAATTTCAGATGTAGAAGACAGGCTTTCTCCAATCTCAGAAAGCCATAAGAAGCTGGAATCGCAGGTTGATCAGCTGAGCCAAAAAGTGGATTACTTGGAGAATTACTCACGAAGAAACAATCTTTGGATTGTGAACATCGCAGAAAACATGGAGGGGAGCGATATCAAAGTGTTCGCCACTAACCTGCTAAAAACTGCGCTAGACATCCCCACTGACCAACCCTGAGCTGGAACGGGCGCACAGAGTGGGACCACCGAGGGATAGCAACGGGAAACCTCGCCCCATTATCATCCGCCTGCTCCGCTTCCAGGATAAAGAGAACATCCTCCAGGCCTCCAGAAGGAAGGGGGAATTGTCATACAAGTCGCGGTGTTTCTTCATCTTCCAAGATTACTCTGTAACCGTATCCCAGATGAGGGCAGAATACAATCCCATTAAAACGGCTCTACACCGTGTCGATCTTCCGTTCCGGCTGCTATTTCCTGCAAAGCTTGTGGTCATCATGGATAAAAAGAAGTACAGCTACGACAATGCAAAAGAAGCTAAGTCCGGCCTCTTGAGTTTGCTTCCCGATATCCGCTTTGAATGAACGGCACTTAGAAGTTGAATGAACAGCGGTAGCCATGTGAGTACAACTCCGAGGTAAACAATGGCCCCGGAGCCTGAATAGATGCTCTCACTTGGGCTGACGTCATATAATAACTGCACTTTAACATTAAAATCGTATTTGCAGTTGAACTTCACATAGCGACACTTGATCTATTCTTGAGATAATTGTTTACTTTATTAATAGCTGGTTCCTTGGTATGCAAAACCCAGCCATGATAGCTCTTGGTTTTTCTTTCTCTCTTTCTTCTTAATTTTCAACCAACCGAATCCCAAAGGGTTTAATATCTGTTGCACTTTAACTGGAGACAAGTTCAGGTCGCCTTGACTTATCAGTGGCATTTACGGACCTACATAGGTTTATTTTTTATTTTTACAACCGGTTGGTCATTTTTGCAACTGCTGTTTGCAGCTTGCTGGTCCTTTCATGTTTAGATGTCCTTTTCTCTTCTAACGGTGAAGATTGTGTTGTTAGTTTTGTATTTTTATGTCTTAAATGTGAGGTCAAACTTTGTAAAGTATTTTTGGGGGTTAAGATTGAGGGAAATATTACAAAATGTTTTCAACTGACTACTCATGTCATAAATAACAAACACATCAGTATTAAATAATATCACAGTCACTGGATGGAATGTAGGTGGGCTGAATAATCCAACTAAACGTACAAGGATTTTATGTCATCTAGCCAAATTGAAATCAGAAATAGCTATACTACAAGAGACCCACCTAACACAAACAGAGGCTAGTAAACTGAAACAAAAATGGGTTGGACAGGTGTATCACTCATCGTTTAACAGTAAAAGCAGAGGCGTGACTATCTTAATTCATGAAAAAACTTCATTTGTAACTCAAAGTTCTAATATTGACACTGAAGGTAGATATATTATCATTGAAGGATTACTATGTAATGAACCCATTGTCATTGCAAGTGTATATGGTCCAAATGGAGATTCTGTAGGCTTCTTTAGTAAACTCAGTACTATATTTACAGAATATTCAGGGAAACCTATCATAGTAGGAGGGGACTTTAATTCTGTTTTCAAACCTGAAATGGACAGAAGTGAGAAACTGCTACCATCTGACCGAGCATCCTCGGCAGCACTCAATGATTTTTGTAAAAACATGGATCTATTCGATGCTTGGAGATTAATGAATCCAGAAAACAGGGATTATACTTTTTACTCGAATCGGCACAAATCTTATTCAAGAATTGATGCATTTCTGGTTACGCAGAATGTTCTCTCCAATGTATGGTCTACTGACATACTGAACATGGTTTACAGCGATCACTGCCCAATAACCCTGTCATTTTCCCCCTCCACATATTTCATAAAACCATCATTATGGAAGCTTAACAACTCATTTCTAGCTAACAAGAAGCTTGTCGAATTTATTAACACTGAAACACAGCTATTTTTTGAGGCTAATGAGAAAAGTGTAAACTGCTTCTCGACAGTGTGGGAAGCCTACAAAGTTACTTGTAGGGGCTGGTTAATTAGCTTTGCCTCCAAACAAAAGAGAGAGAGGGCAGCAAGAATGCAAAAATTAACAGAGGTGTTATCCAGATTAGAATCAGCCCATAAAGCCAAACCAAAAGATGACTAGATATATACGGAATTGATGAAGGTTAAACTGGAAGTCAAAGATCTATTAAACAAAAAAACAGAATTTGACTTGTACCGATTGAAGGCTAAATACTTCGAAAATGGTGATAAGGCTGGAAAACTTTTAGCCTATAGACTGCAGAAAGCTTGAGCCTCTCGGATCATCCCTGCAATTAAATCTAAAAATGCAGCGGTGCTGAAGTCACCTCAGGAAATAAATAATAGATTTCAGGAATTTTATAAGAACTTGTATTCGCCCGAAGTTACAACTTCCCCAGATAAATTAGATCAGTTCTTTAGTAAAATACAGATGCCTAAACTATCGGAAGAGGAAAGAGAACAATTAGAAGAGGAAATTTCCCAAGGTGAAATCAGAGATGCAATCAAATGTCTGAGTAGTGGCAAGGCCCCAGGAGATGATGGATATAGTATTAACTTTTACTAAATGTTTGTAGACCAGCTTGTTGGCAAGATTCAAAAGCTTTTCAACGAAGCCAAGGATGGAGGCCGCCTGCCAGAAACAACTCAATCATCACGTATAACACTTTTACCCAAACCTAACAAAGACCCTTTACAGTGTGGCAGTTACAGACCAATTTCTCTGATTAATTCTGAAGGAAAGATATATGCTAAAATACTTGCCAGGAGAATGGACCAAATTATACCTAAGCTTGTTCACGTAGATCAAATAGGGTTTGTTAACTTGTTCACGTAGATCAAATAGGGTTTGTTAAATCAAGACAAATAGGGGATAACATGAGGAAATTATTCCACATAATGCATTATGCCAAATTAATAACTGAACCAGCCATTGCTGTATCCCTCGACGCCGAAAAGGCGTTTGACCGTATAGAGTGGGAATACCTTTTTAGGACTCTTAGGGAATACGGATTTGGACCCAACTTTCTGAAACTTGTCTCAAAGATATACACCGCGCCTAAAGCCAGAATCACTACCAATGGCTTAATATCTGACCCATTTGAAATCAAAAGAGGTACCCGACAAGGGTGCCCACTGAGCTCCTTGCTTTTTGTTTTATCCCTGGAACCCTTGGCAGAGATGATCAGGACCCACCCAAATATTAGAGGTATTACAGCCCCCTTAACAGAACTGAAGATTAGCCTACTTGCTGATGATATTCTTCTCACGTTAATTGACCCACCACATTCCCTTAAGTACACTTTAGACACTGTAAAGGAATTTGGAACTCTGTCAGGTTACAAGATTAATTGGGAAAAGTCCGAAGCCCTACCGCTGAACGTTCATTGCCATAAGATACACATTAACAACTTACCTTTTAAATGGTCCCCTGAAGGAATGAAATACTTAGGAGTAACTCTTAAATCTGATATAAGTGAGAATGTGTCTTTTAACTTTAGAAATGACTTAGAGAGATGGAAGTCTCTGCCACTGACTATATGGGGAAGGATAGACACATTAAGAATGAATGTGTTACCTAGAATAACTTACCTCTTTGCAGCGCTACCACTCTCTGTAGATAGGGGACTCTTTAAAGAAATAAATAAGCTCTTCCATAATTTTATCTGGAGAGATAAGACCCCAAGGGTAAGCAGAAAGAAGTTGTATATTGACAGGAAGTCAGGTGGTCTTGGATTACTAGATGTATACAATTATTACCTTGCCTTCAACTCACGCTATCCTCTTAGCTGGGGTTATGGCTCAGATTTAAGAAAAACAAGATGGGAAAATATAGAACAAGAAATCATAAACCAATTAAAGGTAAAAATATCTATGCAGGGCTTTTGGTATAGCTCCTCCTGTAGAATTATAGACAATCCATTAATCCAGTTTTCCTGTGACATCGCTAAAGTTTTACAGAAGTCTTTGAGCTTTACAGTAAAAACATCCCCAAATGCTCCCATTTGGAACAACTACGGGTTTACTCTGGGTGGTAGGCCTATGAGGAATGACAACAAGGAGGCTAAAGGAACTGTTATACTAGATGACTTAAGAACCTTACATAGCAGAAAACTGAAAATGTTCGTCGAGATGAAAACCACATATGGCATAGAGAATAAAGACTTTCTGTTATACATGCAAATAAGGTCTCAGCTGTCTAGGCGGTAACCATACCCAAAATGAACGAAACAGAAATAACTCAAAAGAAAACAATAAGTGAAGGAGAGAAAATTGCTTCCAAGGTGTACAAACTTTTAAATAGATCACTAGATGATTGTTGGAGATCAACACAACGGAACTGGGAGTTAGATATAGGTAAATCCCTGGATCCTCAGACATGGGAACATATTTGGAAAACACTCCACTCAGTTTCCAAATCAGTGAAAAACAAGATGGTTAATTATCATTGTATACATCGACTATACTTTACGCCGGTTCGACTCAATAAGATGGACTCATCTGATCTGATCTGTGTTGGCATTGTAATCGATTTAAGGGAACCTTTTTCCACATGTTATGGTCCTGTGATTATATAAAAATGTTTTGGGACAGGGTTACTGCTTTTACTGCAAGTCAAAGTGTGACTTGTGAGCCTGTGATGTGTCTTTTTAACTATGCACCTCAAGGAACTTGGTCAAAACAAAATAAGCAAATAATAACAACCGGATGTATGACGGCCAAGAGACTGATTGCTAGCCACTGGAAAGAAACAGGAAAACTGAATCATGATCTATAACTACATACATTTCTGGAGACTGTTTCAATGGAAGGTGCAGCCTCTAACCTGGTTGACGAATACAAGGAAGACCAACACATATGGAAAGACATTTTGGACATTATAAAGACTGTGCCGATATTCCCCACACTCCAAAGACAGACAGTGCAAGCTACGTAACCAGAAAATAACCTCCCTAAGTACACCCTCTCTTCGCCCCTCTATAGCTATATGATATATACTACCTCTGTGACCTCGTTTGTGTTTTGTTGTTGTTCTCTGTCTGTTTTTATTTATTTATATATTTTTTATTTTTTATTTTATTTTATTTTATTTTATTTTGTATTATTATATTATGTCTTAACAAAAATATTTTTTTTTAATGCATACTGTAAGCTGTCTTTAAAGTTGAACTTAAATAAAAAACTTTAAATGGAAAAAAAAAAAATCCAATTACACATTGTTGTAATGGTGGACTTGTTTGTTCTCCAAATCAGTATAATGCAGCTTAAACAGCACCCAACTGCAGAGTGACTGAAGGGGGTTCAGAGCAGACCATGGAAGCCATGAAAGATCCAGAAACACATTAAAACAGAGGTAACAGTATAAAAACACTGAATACATATGGCTGTAGTTTAGAGGTTTTTATTGCAAACAATTGGACTTATTTTGACCTATACAGTGTTGCTGCTTATACCACATAGGATCAATATCACAATACACAAGATATTCTATCATATGAATAATATTTGAAACGCACCACTGTTTTTAGAATTTCTAGAACTTGACTACCGGTAATTGCATTCAAAGATTAAATTCAAACTTCTCTTTGACTGTTGAAAGTTGCCTTTTGCACAGTTAATCTCTCTTTAGCTTGCCCACACAGCTCACTTAGCCATAGGTGTATATGGAAACCTGGTCATGTGGTCTGGCAGTTTTTGCTCTTTACAATTTATTGATCATATATTCAATATTCCAATATATTTACCACATCACACTAATCAGCTCATTACCATATGTGCTTCAAAACTAAAACATAACCTTCATTCTGCTTTGTTTTGATACTCATCCCGAAACAATTAAAATCAGAAGAAACAAGACGGGAAACATCGTTCCTATTCTTCTTCTTAATCCTTACACTCGTCTTCAAAACAGTCTTACACTTATGATTGTGTCACAAAGGTACAGGACCGAAAGCTTGCCTGAGATTACACGTTTTGTCTTTCTCCATGGCCTTTTGCAAACCCCAATTACTTGCCTGCTTTGTTTGCCATGCTGCCTGCTGGTGTGTATATCCTGTTGACATAATGAGCTTTTGCTTCTTTTCTGGGAATGCAGAGTCTTTTCTGTTTTCCTCCTTCATCTGTTTCTGGTTACTAAAACACAGGTTTTTACCATAATCACTCTTTGTGCTATTTTTTAAGAGTTTCTGTGTTTTATCATCATAACAATGCCTGGACCATTGAGAGGTTTTATGTAAATACAATACAGTGCAGTGTGCAGTTATACAACATACTAATGTCATTTGAGCAAAGTGAAACCTACAATGTCGACAATGTAAACAATACTGCTTTAATGTAATTGTGTGATAATATCAACATGTTTTTTTGTCTGTATGGCTGTTCCTTTGCCCCATTATGAAAAAGATCTAGTGTTAGTGCCCTTCATCATCTCATATGTTGACATCCTCCAGTGATAGTCAGTTTTATTATTTTTGAATCCCATTTCAGAGATTTTGCAGACTCAAACATAAACTGGATCAAGTGTTTTAATGTCTGTACTTTTTCATCCTTTTTTTGATCATCTTGATCCTAAATCTAAATCTGATCCTGGCACATGATAGTTAAATGCTATGTGTTTAATTCAATGAATTAACCTGTTCTTAATAGTCTGCTGGTTCTGCAGAATCCAGAAATACTTCATCAGACTCATCAAATTTTTCTTTCAGCAGTTAAACAGTACTGAAGTGTGAGGCATGTTTATTTTTCAGGGAATGTGTGTGACTGTAAGCCCCGCCATTATTGATCCCCATTGGCCTTTACTCTGCATTGGAATGCACAACTGTTCATGTTTAAAAGTTGAGTTATGTGGCCTTTCCTTACATCTATTTATTTGAAGTAATGTCTTGTTTCAAAAAAAGGAAATTTAAATGTGTATTAGTGTCAAGAACTGTTCCTGCTTTTACTTTACGTTACATTTTCCTTTGTCCCCTATGTAGTTGTATCTATTCAACACAAACCTAATGAAACTTTATAAACAGCTGAGGTCATTCCGTGGCATAGTGAACTGGGTAATTGCCATGTAAGCCATGTCATATGAGTCCAGCTTCTGTCAAACACCATTTGATCAGATTAAGAATCGCTATTATTGGTAACATCAGGCCAAGGCAGAAGGCTTAGAAGGGCTTCCTGCTGATATCTCTGATTAGGTCTTAGTTCCCATCAATCAGTTTGGAACTGCAAGGGCAAACACATTAGTAAACACATGTGTACTAACTGTTTTTATTGGATGCTACCTAAGCAGTTCTGAGGTGCTGTGTTCTTACTTGTAGTGCTGAATTGCAGTATACCACAGGTCTTTAATACAGAAACCTTGTTTGTGCATTTTTTTGTTTTGCAAACTTAGCCTTTTGAAAGAAGAAGACAATTTCTGGCATGAATTATTTCATGAGAGAACTTGTTGGAAAGGCTTCACATGAAGGGCAACAAATGACTGAATTTGAGACTTTTGAGATTATGATGTAAATAAAGACAGACACTGCGATAATGATGCAAAGCCTAAGGAACTGTTGTACTAAGAGTTGTCTTCAGTTTGATCAGATACGGAGTGGCATCAGTCTGATGAAGCTGTGAAAAAAGCACAGACGCTGAATGATGATTTGCTGAGTGGCAGGCTGACTTACTGGTTGACTGTTGTCTGCATTACAAAGAGCGGCAGTCATTAACATACCATGTCATGCATCTCTTTTGATTGTGATGATTGAAGAAATTAGGACTGCACATAACTAATACTCTCCCTTAGTCATCCATCAATTACATTCCCCACTTAAACATGATTTAAAAAAACAAGATCTTTTCTGTATGAAGAACTTCTTTGTTAATCACAGTTTATTGATTGAATCACATTAAGTTTGGAGGCCATTTGGAAAAAGAGTAACAATCCTTCTTCAATATTTTCTTCTCCAGTGCCTCCATCTTTTCATGTGTCTATGTTTTCCATCCTGTGTCCATTTGACAGAAGAGATTTTGATGTAAAAACTGTCCCTGCTGTTTCTACCTGCTGTGTAACAGCTTGACATCATTTATGCCCTGCTGGTGATCTAAAGCATATTTTTTGTTTTTGTGCTCCCCCACTAGCTTTTATGTATATTTTTATCTTATCCATTGTCCTTTCGCAACAGGGGGTAATGATTCAGCATAATCTTGCAAGTACATTTTAAAGGAGCAATATGTAATCCTGACACCTAGCGTTTGAAACTGTGTACTGCAGTCCAAATTCAAAACATGGAGAGCACTGTTTCCCCCTGTCCCCTCCTCCCTAGAGTCGATGTGCACACAGCTTGCAATGTCACGGACAAGGAAGCTTCTGTATTTGACCAGCTCTGAATAGGTCTTAAAATATTTCTGAGTTCTAACTTCTCTCATAGCATCTCCAATATTTATATATTTATTCTAGTTTTACGTTTCTGGTCATGGAGCTTATTAGAAAAATACTAAGGCATTTATGGTCGGGTAGAATCAGTTCCATCTGAACCAGTTTGCTTGCTGCTTTCATTGCTGCAACACCTGTTGGTTTGGTGTTTGCCTGGCAAATCAATAGGCGAAGGTTCACTTCTTTGTTCTAAACAGACCATGCCGCACCGGAATCAAAACTTAGGAGGAGGACATACAGCTGCTGCATTGTTGTCCGAGAAGCCAGCACTTCAACACAGCATGTTCCCTTAATGTCTGATGATATAGTAAGGTATACAAGTACATGGTATAAAATAAAACCCAAGGGATGGAGGTTGTGTTAGCATTCTGCTAAAGGTACAAGCAGAAAGAAAGCAGGAAGTCTAGTTTGAAGACTTAGGGCTGTTGTAGCGTTTTTTTTCCCCTGAGTGCCAGCGTTTTTTTTCTATTCTTTTCAATGAGTAGAGAGCGTTTGCAGCAGAAAGGAGAAAAAGCGCAGCCTCAGTTGTAGTTGTGAATAAAGGGTCTTTGCAGAAAACTACACACATACTTGACGATCAGCCCTGTAGATAATCACCTTCACACCTTTTGCATGATGCAACACAATGTATATCAGCATTGAGAACTATTGAGCAAAAGACTAAATCAAAGCTATTAGAAGAAAATATCAAATGTGGAATGAAGAGTCAGATTTTTTATTTGGAAAGCTCATGCGTAAAGGTTTTGGATAGTAGCTTTTAAGAAACTTGATATTTTTAAGGTCAACTTGTTCACCAATGTGAAATCCTACATGACTTGGTTCTAATTCTGCAGGTATGCACTTTGTGCAAACAGCAGAGGCTTCTCCTTTGGATTCACTGCAGGAGCAAACAGGCTCCGTGCTGAACACATTCAGCCATTAGGATCAATGTGCAGTCACTGCAAAGAAAACACAAATATTATTTTTTTGTGAATAGAGCATTTAGAGGATTTTGATCTAGAAAGATCCTCCCCTTTCATGTGATAGTGGTTACCTACTGTATATAACCAACCTGAATATTGAATTACTTATTCATATTCATCCACAGATGAGAACCACTGATTTTCTTGTATAAGCACACACATGTATCAACCTGTTGCCAGCATCCAATAATTCTCTTGTGCAGCATTTGAATTATGAAGCAGGTTAGAGAGGCATGGTAGCTCCTGCATGGACACTTGTAATGCCTACTATAATTAGATAGTGAGTTAGTGGTCTTAAAAAAAAACCACAGTCCAAATTGAATATGTGTAGCATTGCAAATGTTTGCTGCTAAGCATGTTGACAGGAATGCTTTAAGTAGTGTCATAGAAGTTCAGGGCCGTCCACACTGATAATGAACTCGTTGCCCTCTGTGGTGTCTCAGTGTATCAGTATGATCACACTGCGGCTGCTGGATTGAAGTTAATTAGTGTGTATCTGCTCTTCTGTTCAACTGTGTATCGTTGAAATGGAGATGCATGGTGTTGTTTACCCTGTTGTGTATGTGTGTGTGTGTGTGTGTGTGTGTGTGTGTGTGTGTGTGTGTGTGTGTGTGTGTGTGTGAGTGAAGAGAAGAGAAGGGGAGCTACGTCTCACTCTTTGTGGTTGCTGTCGAAGGAATGCTTCACATGCAGCATTAACAAGCACACACTCACACACGTACACAAGCACACCCTCTGATAAGCGCTCCCTTTCTTGCTGTCACTTTCTCTCAGCCTCTCATGTGTACTCTGCTATTCTCAGCGGGGTGATAACACAGGGCTTCCTTTAGATCCACAACTGATTGGAAAGTGCTATCAGCCAGACTGTCCGACTGTCTTCTCAATACTCTTAACTCAACCTCAACCCCTTCCCCTTCCATCTGTCCATAAGATACACTGACAAGTGTTTTTGTGTGTGTACGTGTGTGCGCTAAACACAGTGCCACCTGCCACTGCACTCCCAAAGTACCAGCAGTCAAATCTAATCTCTCTCTCTCCCTTTCTCTCTCCCTCAAAACTGTTCCTTTCCCTTATCCTCTCTCCATCTCTCACCCTTTCAGGTCTCGGATGTTATCCTTCCCTCTGAGCCGTGGTCAACATCCCATCTAGCCAGGTGAGTTTCTCAATATCTCCCCCTCTCTCTTTGTTTTGCCACTTCATCCTGTGTCTCTCCCTCCCTCTCTCTTCACTGCATATGCCTTTGGGTGATGCTGCAAAGATGCTGCGTCACTGTATTGGATTCATACAGACACTGTTGTAATTTTACTGTAGCAGAAATAACAGATGCATTTCTCTGCGGTCCTGAATGTCTGCCTGTTTATCTCTGTTTTTCTTTCATGCTGGGGAATGTGAATCTGTGTGAAAACATCAGCCAGTTATAGTGGTCTGTGTGTGTGTGTGTATGTGTGTGTTTCTGTCTAGACACTCTCCAACAGTCATTTGACAGTTTCACTTTCACATGGCTCAGGTGCACAGTAAAAAGGCACATTATCCCTCTAATTGAGACACTGGAGTTTCACTCTGTTTGTCCAAATTCATTGCTGGTGTCAGATCTGGTCACATTTTGGCCATTGGAAGAGACAAATTCAAGGAAAGAGGCACTGAATGTGTGGCACATTCTCCAGAGAAAGATGGACTGAACGACTTCAGATGTTTTTGTGTTTTGATTCCGTTAGTTAAAGCAGGACGATCTGTCTGGCTATTGTGTTATTGCAACAAACATAAACATGATGTCAGTGTAAAATGTAACCCCCCCCGCCCCCCCCCCCCAACATATTTCAAAAGTATCTGTTCAGTAAAAGCGCTACAACGGGATTCACAAGTATTCAGTCATGGAAAAGATGGCAAGCCAGACATCTTTCTAGTGAGCTTAAATATCTAAGGACAGGTCAAACCAAAGATTGGCAACAAAATAAGTTGAAACTAGTAACTGCAACTACTTGCAACGCTTCGGTCTACACCCTTTGATAACCTTTAAGTTTACCCAATGCAACTTGCTAAGATGATTTATTGTTTTCCTGGCAAAATTCCCTGTAGAAAGTTCTCCATCCCGGTTATATGGAACTGTTTGAGATTTTTCCAAACGGATAGGATGCATGAAACAGTTATTTGCAGAGTTTGCCAAGTTGAGGTTTGAACTTTGGGTGGTAAAACAACAAACCTTTAACAAACCAAAAAGACATTATCCTAAACAGTCTGCTGAGAGACAGAGTGAAACTCAGAGAAACAGCCAGTGATGGAAGATATAATCCAGTTGTTAAAAATGTTGCTGCTGCTGTTTTTCTGCTCTCTCGTGGTTTTTACAAATTACAAACAAGGCTCTCCAATCGAAGCTCACCTGTTGTGAACAGAATCCAGAATGAAAATACAGTATGTTATGAAACAGAGGGAGGGGCGATCATATCCAGACCTCGTTTGTTAAAAAAATATATTTTGTAAATAATTTATTTTTAGCACTAATTTAAATGCATGCTGCTTAAAGTGATGTCAGTCAGCAGCTCTTTTCTCCTCTCATTCAGTGTGTAGCAGGCAGGTGAGAGGGAGTAGCCATGGTGAATGTCTGTCTGTCAATCAAGGTTGTCCCGCCCCCTCTATGAATTTCAGTAAAACTTACTTTGACCATGGGTCACAGAACAAACACATTCTTGATTATGTTTGAAGTCTACATGTTTCCAAATATATGCATCACTGTGTGTATGTACCTGAGTAACACTAAAATAGATTTAAAGACACAAAAAAAGACAAAATACTGAATAATAATGTTAAAGTGGTGCAGAAAACGTGTGCAAAGTGATCAGAATGCAGGAAAGATATTTTTGGGGCTAAAAGTGTTCTGTGGCAGACCTCCACACATTCTCCCTCCCCCCTTTGGTGCCAACTATTGGCAAGTATTCATGTATTGACTGACAGGTTGTGGCTGAAGACAAAAACGTTATTAAGATAGCCTAAACTTATCAGCACAGTTGTTTTGCATTTAAGAAATGATTATACAGGAAATAAGTATGGTTGAACTGGTCATCAACTTGTAAATTAGTCTTAAAGATCAGTATGAAAAAAAGAATTGCGATAAAATCGTGATCATTATCCTGCCGTAGAAAATCATTATATTATATTTTTTCCATATCTCCCACCCCTATTTGCAACCTGTGGTTACCTGGAACATCATCCAAAATAGTTTTGGCTTGTATAAAAACGACCCAGAATATGAGCTAGTGCAAGCTAGCTGTTATCGTTATTGCTTGATGTATTCCTGTTGGTTAGTTTGGTACAATTTCTGCCCCCTTACTGTATAAATCATGAATGACTACTTTCAGCATGGCGACCTTAAAGGAGTTTAAAACAAAATGTAAATCAGTTGATGAAAACCAACGTAATAAACCCGGACAAGAGTGTATTACATTAGTGTTTCATCATCAAAGAATGGGAAATTATATATCCTGATCAGGGAGCCCACGATCCCCCACCAGCAAGTACTGTCAATGTAGAAACATGAATTAATCCAAAAGACTATCTTAACACTGACAGAATATCAATGACACTTCCCTCAAATTAATTAAGTCAATTAGTTGACTCTAGATGTCCCTAACTGACTTTAGGTGACAGTATTCAGCAGCATTTCCTACATCCTTCTCAAATATGTTTAACTCTATATCCAGTATTGATCATCAAGCTTCTGTGCCCTTACACCCTCCCTTTATATCATACAAACACACACACCTACACACACACCTACACACACACACTGACATTTGTCGTGGATGTGCATAGCACGGTTTGTCAGTTTTTAACAACAACATGTACAATCACATACAATGATAGGATCTGATATAAAAACATGTAATCCTTCCCCTCGACACTCCACTTCTGCTGTTTTCATGAGTTTGTGGCATTTCCCATCAGGTCTGTTTGACCTTTTCATCTCTCCATCTCACCGTGAGCCTAACCATAGGTAGATGTTCCTAAACCAGTTACATTTCACTTCACTTGGTACCATATTACTCATTACAAATGACACTCCCTCCAGTCGGGGTGGACGGTTAGGTTAACAAGGGGACCTGAACACTCAACCTCAACCCTTACCACAATCTGTCTGTAAACTGAATGCCGCTTATATTACATACATCTGAAGACATTTCTTTGTAAGAACGATACAGTGACAGTGAGAGTGCAATGCAACTTCAAGTTGGCATGACATGGTTTAATGTGCTAGCAAATGACCATAACGTAGTCGTGCGTTAAGCATGGAAATACAACTGAATGCAGGCCTGTCATTCAAATTGGATGAAACCACATGCAGCTACCTGCACTCTGCTTTCCTCATTGCAATTAAACATAACATTGTAAAGACTGAATTAATTATCTCAGCATTTTTCTAAAAAATGAAGAACAGTCCTCTTGTACTGAAAATAACTTTAATAAACTGATGTGGTTTCTGTAAAATAAGAAACCTGAATGGGACTTTCTAATTGATCATTCTAATTTTGTGTAAATTTAAGCATGAAGCGATTTGTTCTGGAATGCATTAAGTATGTTAGTGAGAAATATTTACACGTTGTGAAATAGGACAGGCCTAAAATATTGAGCACAAATTCTCTCATCTTCTTTGTTCCTATGAGGACAAAGAGTATATATTATACTAAGACAGTGTTTAGTACGAGATAATAATCACATTATTTCATGTATGAGGTACTAAAAAGTTGTAAAGCATTTTCTATGTGGTTGCGTGGATGTTACATTTAAAGCATTAGTTGATGTGTTCCAGTTTATTGATTACAATAATGGAAAGATAGTCTTTTTTTATTGGATGCAATCAGGACCTTGTGTATTTGTGGCAGTTAGTGTTGACAATGAGAGACAGACCTTGAGAGAGAAAGAGTGTTACTTATGGTAATGTTGTGAGCCACTGCAGCAGTGATGTAATGGCTGAGACTCCCCCCGCTCCTCAGGCTAGACTCTTGCTTTTTCTTTCCCTCTCTCTCTCTCTCTCTCTCTCTCTCTCTCTCTCTCTCTATTCTTGACCACCCTTCCTCTGCAACTCTTTTCATCTCTTTGTCTATTTTTCTTTCCCTTTAAAAAAATAAAAATCAGTTACCTAAGTGTCATTCAGTGTCCTTTACTCTGTTTGTTGTGAAGGCGCTCATGTATTTTAATGAGAACTGTTATTGAATAATAAACAGAAGGGATTTTGTTCAGCATACATTGTGTTGACATTTTTGCACAACGCAGCAGGTATACTGCTCTCACCATACCTAGACCTGATAGTCTGCTGTTAACATTCATACATATTTATTTGTTGGCCAGTGCATAGGAGTCAGAATTGATGTTGGCTTTTTCCCTGAGAGATGACAGTGGATTGTTCTGACGAGAAGGCCGGTTATTGTAAGCACTGTGGTACACGTTGGTCACCCTCCACTCTCCACTCTGTCAACCCGAGTCAGACAAGCTACACTCCACAAGCTCTCTTTGCTTATATGGTTTGATAAATGAACATCTGTGGTCAGCAACTTGCACATAAAGCATCAACGCTGTGAAACATATGGTGGTAAGTCGCTCATAAACCAGCTAGTAAATAAGCCATGGTATTGACCTTTTGACTTTGATAACGTACTAGTATGGTACGTATTAGTTCGCACTGTGTCATTCTATCGCACTAGCTTGCTGAAAGTTATTACCATTGATACTAATCATGTTTTTTGTTAAATTCAAACAGCAGGTCAAATGCATAAACACAGTTGGCCAGACACAAAAACCTTTTCATTTTTAAAGCTAAGCAACAAGTTAAATACATTTTTCTTTGCTGTTTTTTTTTAGAGATGCATCGATCAACCAGCTGGTGATCAGAATTGGCTGATTTTCTGCCTGTTGTGGAGTGATCGATGACCAGCCGGTCCTCTTAAATACTGTATATCTAATTCTATGCCCATCTCTGATTTACACACATAAGCCGCAACACTATAGGACGGCAGACACACACACACACACACACACACACACACACACACACACACACACACACACACACACACACACACACACACACACACACACACACACACACACACACGTTGAAGGGAGGTCCCCATCAGAAGTGGTGCTTAAGCATTGACATACCTCTCTGTAGAATTGGCTAGGGATCTGTACCCACCAATATTTGGCACGCCCTAATGTGCATATCTGCCAAAAAAAACTCTGAACCTGCCCAGGACGGTGGGTCACTATGAACTGAGTCTCCAGACTGCAGTGAGCGGAGCTTCTTGAACTTCATTATCCAACATAGAAAGTTGTAAGAGCTACGTCACGCAAATGCCTATTTTCTGTTTCACATCCACGCATCCATATGCATGCCTGTGCCTCATTGAGTACAGTGCACTCCCACCTCTGCACACACACTGACACACACACATTCATTAGTGGATAAGGGTACCCGGTAGTTCTGAGGAAGGCAGGTTAACGATGAAACGGATGATAAATGAGAAGGCTAATAGAGAAGAATAACGGCTGTTCCTAGTTTAGTCTTTGGGACATCTGCGTTCCATAGCACAGATTTTCCAATTTAGTCACTAATTACATTTTAGTTTAAACCGTCTGCACCTTGTCAAAAAGACATGGTTATGAGGAGCTTTTTTAAATACTTTTGCTAAATCTAATTGTATTGCTCTGAGATGACTCAGGATTTATGACTCAGGATTTTTTTTTTATTTCAGTATATTTTTTTAACATGTTATGGTTTCTGGATATCACCTGAGGAGAGAATGATTGATGATTTGTGTTATTGTGTCTCTCCCCCAAAAATATTTGAACCTGCTGAGGCCTGATGCAGCTGCTCTTTTTTGAAGGTTATTCTCTGTGAGAATTACAGCCTAAACACAGCTAGAGGTAAATTCCTTGGCTCTCAGAGCACATTCCCATTAAAAATTAAAGCTTTATATAACTATATGATCCAGAATCACACTCTAGGAACTAGATTTACAGTATTGCTGAAAAACACAAGACTTAAAAACTTTATTTTTACTCAAAGGCTTTGAGAAATCAGCAAAATATTTGTGAACTCCTTGCACTCTTCCAGGAGAGTTGAACATCCTGCACCCGTTGCCTTTGAATGCAGGGAGGTGCACGGTCACTTTAAACACGCTTCAGCACCTGCCGTCAGCATTAAATATGGGCTGACAGGTGGTTGCTGGATGTGCACTTCAAGGAGACAGTACAAAGCATTCTCACTGTGTGTGTGCTTAACCAGTAGAGAGTGATCTGTGTGTGGATGTGTGTTGGAGGTACAGGGTTGCATAAGATATGAGCATAGGACCTTCACATGGAAAAGGGAAGAGGTGGATAACTTGGAATACATTTTCCACATTTCTCTCTTGTTCTCTTTTAACTCTCTTGGGATTTTTTTCATTGACAGCTTTAGTATTAGTATGTTGTCTTATATGTACATATAATCTGTTGTGACATTACTGACTGCATATGGCAGTGCAAATGACTGTTGATAGAAGACACAGGTAAAGCAGTGTCCACAGAGTCCATGGTAGAAGCAAAATGAAAGCTGTGTATTGTAGCCACTGGTTTGTTTGTTCAAGATGCATAAGGATCTGTGTCCACCTAGAATGTCTGTCCTGTCTATATGACAAGAGCATGTTGGCTACGGCCGCTGTATGACATGACACTTATCTGTTGCTTTTTACTGTATATCTTTTATTTGAGATTGTTTTTTTTTCCCAGACATGGAGCAAAGAGGAAGTGGGTACAAGACACTATCCATAGGAAGCAACAATACTGGAATATTTTATATTTGGAAAAGAGTGCTGGTGACATCGACAGCGCCTTTCTGAGAAGTTGCAGATTTTCAACTTGAAGGACTCGGAGCAGCAGCACAAAAAAAAGGCAGCACGCTTGAAAAAAAGACGCTAGGCGCTGCACTATTTCTCCAGGCAGCCGCCTGCTGCTGCAAATAATTGAAAAAAGACGCTTGGAAAAAAAACCGATATGTCAACACAGGGCCTAACCGTCTAAAAAGCACAAATGGAGAGGTTATCTTAAGAAATCTGCTCTATATTGTTTTTTTAATGGGTGGAAAAAAAAATCTGCCACTTTGCTACAGTTTGGAGTGAAACTGGATAATGGGCTTAATGATTGGTCAGTTATTAAATACTCCCCAACAGCTCTAGTATTGCTTGTCAAAGTGAAGCCTCTGTTTCTGTACTGGGTTGCTCCAGTTATGCTCAACGTCAAAACTCAGCCTAGTTTGAATGTAATTTCTCATTTTAGAAGGAGCTTACATTACCTACTTCCATTTAAGATATTGCACCTGCTGAGATTGTTTCTACATACTGTAGGCATAAGTCTCAATTAAATCTTTCACCTTGCTTGTGGGTGTAAAGTTCTCCATTGAACATGCAGTGCACAGTGTATTGCTTTGAAAGGTGGGATAACTTGGTGGCAGAGGCTTGTTTTTGGCAGTGCATTCTCCGTGATAGATTACATCCCTTAGAAATGTATGATGACATTGTTTTACACTCTCGCTGTTGTTGTCCATGACCAGTGATAATTTAGACAACCCAATAACGGAGTAATTTTGAATTACCTTATTTTGTAATTTAATTGATTATCACCTTGTCATAATGCTTTGTTGTATTTTTTATATTTATTCATTCTCATCGCTGTTTGTCCTTTGGCAGTAGTTAACAGTAGCTATTTTCAGCCTTTAGTGTGTTCAGAGACAATAAGGCACAACAGACGACGTTATTTTGTTTTCGTTTAGACGTTAGACTCTACTAGTAAAGATGATCCTCACTCTGTGGTGTAATCAAACTACGTTGTGCCACTGAAATGACAAACTAAGTAGTTTCATCTTGGTTAAGTGAAAACTTTGCACCCCAACTTAAAAACTGTCTGTTGCAACAGGCCACTGTTCAGTACGTAAATGTTGTGTTTTTGTTTTTACTGCCCCAAAGGTACCCCCCCGTAAAGTGTGTGCCAGCGATGACAAAAACTAATCAGACCTATTTCGTTTTTTGTACCAGTCTTTAGACATGTGAATTTATGCTGTAAAAAAAACAAAGTTTTTGCCAGTCACGTGTATGTGACTTCTGGTGTTCCTGGAGCCAGCCTCAAGTGGACACTGGATGAACTGCAGGATTTTGCACTTCGGCATTGGCTTCTTTTTTTGCCGCTTGGTTAGAACAAGTCTTCTGCGCCTGCCATGGTATGAACCCAGATAGAGCAGAAAGTAACAGAATAGGTCAGACTCTTGACTTTTTTGGGGGGATAATATGCATGGTGTGATCATTCCTCTATTCATTATCAATATAACTAATTCTTTGTGTGTTATGGGATGACTGGAACCATATATAGACAGACAACCACTCACAGCCACACTGCAAACAATTTACAGTCACCAATTAACCTAATGAGCTTGTCTTTGGACTGTGGGAGGAAGGAGGAAAGTTGGAGCAACCCAGTGTAGACATGGAAAGAAATAAAATGTTGAGTGCACAGTGCTTGTGTAACAGTTGGTCATGATTTTCTACCTGTTGCTGTTGGATAAGAAATTGAAAGCTTTCTATTTCCGCAGCAACAGGCCGAAACAACTGGATGAATCATTCTGGTGAAGGTTATATAATTACCAAAACATATTCACCTGTTGTACAAGAGAGAAGTGAACCGAGGGTCACAGCAATTGGAAGCAGATACAGTTCGAGCATTTAATAAGCAAAGGTCCATCAAAATAATTTTCACATTGTTGAACTTTTGGTCAAAGGTTTTGCTGCCTCTGGTTGTGCAACAAATCTACTGGTAGCTTTAATCCTCATCTTTTCCATTTTTGAAATTGGATGAATATATGTATGACGGACAGTGAGATGAGCATTATATGCTGCTATACAAGGTGGGGCTTTTAATATGTGCAGTACAGTATTAAGGGCTGCATGATGTATAGTTTGAGCATCAATGCTTGCGATGTTCAGGTGCAATAACAACATTGCTGGATGTGAAGTGTAAGTTAAAGAAAATTTGGATGAAAAAAGTTACTTTTTTTGAGACTTGATACAAAAGGATCACAAAAAAGTCATCAATGCCTTAAAAACAAGGACATCAGACATTATGTTACTGGGGCACTCCTTCACTAAAGCAAACAGCTGACTGACCGCTGTGTGTCCAAAGTCTTAATTTATCCGACCTGAAAACATACACAAGACGTAACCACTGTCACAAAGAACAATGACCGGATAAATGTATTCTCCTTTCTTTATATTTTTTGACTATTTAAGGGTTTAACTGCAAAAGAAAAAAAATAACTTTTAGAGAAAAAGGCAAATCAAGATATTAAATTATTAGTGATGATGTACAACAAGGTGTTCTGATGTCTCACTGGTGGTTTTTGTCAGTCAAGTTACACCAGGAGCTTGAGTCTCATAAATCATATTTTCAGATCTGTAAGGCAACTGATCTAACATTAAAAGGGCAATGCAGGTAGTCTAAACACATAGTATTTTTAGACCCATGATGCTTTGCAAACAGTATTGGCATCTTGGACAAATTGGTGAGGGTGGCTGCCGGAGACTGGTCACAGCTAAAGGGCTTCCCCGGATCTCTGTCTGGTTTCTGTCCGCAGTCTGCAGCTGTGTCACCACAGTTCTGAAGGCACCCACCAAAGGTCTTTCTTGTTTTATTTCTCTTTCTTTAATTATTAGTCATTTCGCTTCAAGGCATTTCATTTGCATTTTTATTGGAAACTCTTGACCATACATAATTGAAGCTAGATGGGTTGATCATGTAGGGCAGTGTGGTCCATCTCACAAAGAGCTTTTACACAGCCTCTTTGTACAGATTGCGCTGCAATTTTTGGCTATACAGTAATCACTGAG
Source organism: Labrus mixtus (assembly GCF_963584025.1). Lineage (NCBI taxonomy): Eukaryota > Metazoa > Chordata > Actinopteri > Labriformes > Labridae > Labrus > Labrus mixtus. The sequence continues at coordinate 22,530,841 of NC_083624.1, forward strand.
GATCTATTTTTATGATTCTGTTTAATGCCGCATATGTTTATTGACCTGTAAAAATGATGTACGCTCTTTTCCACAAGAGGACTTTTTTCCTATAGATAAAGTCTTGAATGCATTATGAAGCACTACAGAGCTCCATAAAGTATCATAATGAGGTGTAGAGATGTTTCTGAGGTGTGTTGTCTCCAGGTTTAATGCACTGCGTGGGAATGCATATTTACACAGAGAGCATACACCGACCTGTCCAAGGTTCTTGTCAGAAGTATGACTCACTCGTGACCCTGAGCTGTTGTTGAACCAAAGCAAAGAAACAGTCATGTTTCTTCTGCTTTTCAAAACATTGTTGGTTTCTATGATCTCAGGCGTCGTCGCTCTTAAACACCAGCTGGTATTGATTACCAGTCTATTCAATGTGAAGAGACTTAAGATGGGCCTTGCTAAGAGAGGAATCTTTAACAGTTTTTTTTTTCAGCATCTGTTGCATGAAGTGGTTAGTTTCAGCGTTTATAGAAAATGGTGTCACCTTTTTTCAAATAAATATTTTGTTACATGTTTGTGACATGTTTGACAAGAAATACATGACTCCATGCTGTTCATGCAGAGATATCAAATAAAGAAAAAGTGCATGTGAAGACATTTTTCGTATAATATGGTATGGTATTCTGGTTCCACACTTTGGAGTGATCTGCTACTCCTTCGTTTGGTTTGAAATAAAAATAAAGGTACATTTTGAGATTAGATTAAATCCATTGATGTGAAGCTATTTGCATTTATGTCTGAAGTTTGTGGCTGTTATTGTTTGACATACCAGCAAGGAGGGCGACACTTTCATCAATTCACCAGTGCTGCTCAAGGAGAAATATATGTTTGAATGCTGAACAGAATGGTGCAGCTCTGATCTCCAAGATAGTTTTAACTTTAGTAGTCATAGAGAAAAAACTATTCTTGTCTTAAAAAGCTGCTCATTTAGTGCCTGGAGGTACATTTAATAACTCCTCAGGACTCAGAAAAGAATACTTATGTAATATGAGTATCATATTACTCAACAAATACGTTATTCTTTTTAGAAAATATGACCACATACAGTAGATTATTGCTGTCTGTGATGAATAATTTAATATATAGAGAGAGCTTTAGTACTGTATGTATCCCCCCCAGCTCCTGCAGCCACATGTCTGATGTGTCCTTGGGCAAGACACTTAACCCCAAGTTGTTCCTGCTGCTTAGTCGGCGGCGTATAAATGTGTATGAATGCCATAGTTAATACTGATGGTCACTTTACTTAGCAGCCTCTACCATCAGTGTGTGAATGTGTAGGTGTGACCTGCAGTGTAAAAGCGCTTTGAGTAGTAAAGAAGACTAGAAAAGTGCTATACAAGCTCAAGTCCATTTACCATTTACAATGTTCAGTCATTTCTTAATGCTCATCTGTTGTAATGAATTATTTAAAACCCAGTGCGTCACTTTGCATCCATCTGGGATTAGTACACAAACAAGTGAACACAGTTTAAACTATTAGGACAGTTCTTCTGTAAATGTCCTGGTTTTTATGTCTGAAAGCATTGTCAACATTATGACTGTGATCCCGAGGACAAGTCCACAAAATGTTTAAGGTTTGTCTTTTTCAAATGTTGATTTGACTTAGCATGGATTTAAGTCTGTAATTGGTGTTGCTGTGTTGTACTCTTATTTTAACTATTCCTCACCTGCTCACAGGAAATGTCAAAACATGATGATTTTCCTTTTCTGTTTCCGTCCTATTGTCCACTCTTTGGAAATTGTCAATACTTTACTTTTCTTTGGGTGGAGGGTGAAGTTTTGTCAACCAGTTGTCAGAATGTCTGTATTTATGTTGTGTCTAATATGAATGCTGTGAAAACTAAGGTTCATGAAAAGACCACTGTAATAATTGATTTGCTTTTTTCATAATTTCCAGGTTTGACGACGAGGCTGCACACCTTGGCTTGGGAGTACTGACAATCTTGACGCCACACCTGTGAGATCTGGAGAGAGGACAGAGATTTTGTATTCAGCTTGACTCATCATCTTGTTCCCACACCACCTAACCAGGTGAGGCCACATCTGTTTGGTTTCTTATTACATAAATCTCAGATGAAATTTTGCTCCTAATATCACAGAAAATCACCCAGCTGTTAAGTAGCAACATATAAAGGAAAAAAACAAATGTCACTTTTCACATACTTAGATGTTGTGTGTTTATGACAGCTTGCTAAAAATGGGTTTATTCAATAACGATGTAATGAATGGATGAATAGAAAGATAAACTTATAGCATTTCCGAGGACATTCTGGGGGCGGCTGTGGTTCAGTTGGTAGAGTCGTCGTCTAGCAACCGGAAGGTCGAGGGTTCGATCCCCAGCTCATGCAGCAACATGTCCGATGTGTCCTTGGGCAAGACACTTAACCCCCAATTGCTCCTGTATGGATGGGATTAGTTACTTCTGATGGTCTCACTACATAGCAACCACTGCCATCAGTGTGTATGTGGTGTAAATTGGTAGGTGTGACCTGCATTGTAAAAGAGCTTTGAGTAGTCAGAAGTCTAGGAAAGCGATATACAAGCTCAAGTCCATTTATCATTTGCCAGATAGTTTAATTTGTTTTACTCTTACTAAATCAATGCTGTATAGTCCAAAACACTCCTCAATTAATGCAGCTGTTTGGCCTTACCGTCCCAGGGCTGAAAACTAAATGGACAGGTAGGACGTACATTTAGTCCTGGACAAGGTTTCAAAAGAAGCATATTTGAATGCTTCTTTTGTGTGAAATAGAGAATTACTGGATTTCTGTGGAGGCCTGACATGCATGTATAAATGAAGCCAAACCAAAACCTCATACAGCATTATTAGAAGAACGCTCAGACCTGCATTCATACATCCTAAAGATCTGAAATGTACTGAATACCTGTTAGAGAGAGAAACAGAGCCATTTACAACACAGAGAGACACACACAGAAAGAATGCTCGCTACCTCCGCAGATGAAATGGCCGTGTGGGTGGATGTACATGTGAGTGCAGGCTGCTAGAAGCTGTGAGTGGGAAGTGGGTACTGAGTGGGAAGAGAAGAGCTGCTTTAGTGAGACGATCAGCACCAAGGCCTGCTGAAAAGCAGTCAGGCTTTCATGGCTTCTCTTTGTGTTTTTTTACACTTGCACAAAGACATAGTTTCATGATGTGGGATTGGTGATGGATGGTGGATGAGAGTTTTTTTTTTGTGTGCCTGCTGTTGTCTGTATACTGAATGTGTGTACGTGTGAGCCACAGCGGCTAATCGTGATGTATCCAGTTACAAGACTAGACTATAGACAGACTGCAAAGTAGTACAACATCAAAGCATGTTGAATACAGTTTGTATTGAAAGTCTGACAACTTATGCAACTGATGGAAGTGGTCCTAATGCAGGGCTGTATGCTTACTTTTTCTGCCCATATCACCGGTGCTACAGAGGTTGATATTCTCAGGACAAACAATTGTAGTATGAAATATTTAATGTCTATAACTGTACATCTTTAACACCAACCACAGGTAGTGCAGTTTATCAATTAAACAGGCTGTGACTGGCAAAGGAAATTAATATTGTATACAGTAGACAGATATTTTCTTTATTTGCCTCAGACATTAACAACAACTGTCCATAGGATAAAACATATTTGGGTTGGAATTTGACTTTTTTTTATTATCTTCTACTGTGGCTGGTGAATTTAAAAAACTACCAGCCAATCAGTTTCTATGACCAACCACTTTATTCTAAGTGGCAGCATTGTGTGTAATGATGATGTATCTATAATAATCAAAGCTTATAGTAGTCAATAGACTCTTTGTATGTGTATGAAATGTGTATTCAAGAAAATACTCACATGCTCTTTGTCTAGCTCAATAAAAAGGTTTAGTTGATTATTTTGAGGCTGGTTAGAGTCTTCAATTCAGCTATATCCTAAAATGCTGATTTAGCTGAAACTAAACCTCGACTGAAAGGCAGAATAATCAATGTATTGTTTAAAAATAATTTGGGCTGATATGAGGAGATTCATAACAACCATAAATGTTTCTGCTAGAAAGTTTGAGTTTAAATATGAGATGAACTAATGAACACATGTTCATGCATGACCTCAAACAAGTGATACTATACAGACACACACACACACACACACACACACACACACACACACACACACACACACGCACACACCTCTCAAAATATTTTTTTTCTCTGTCATGTGGTTGTTACCATAAGTAAACTGTGAAATGATCTCTTGATAGTTATATTCCTGTACATACCACATAGTGTATATTTTGTATGTGTTCAGGTGCAGTAATCATAATGCAGGATGATTCTACAATTTTGGTGCTTGATCAAAAACAGAAAATCACCAGTTTCTCGTCCTTCATGAATTATCCCCCAAAAAACACTCTCTCTGATCTGACATGAGTGCAGCCACTTCATCCACCAGAGCACAGAGTGAACCAATCTGGGAACCCATCAGATATTAAGTCTAACAATGTCACAGTACTCATAGTGGATTTGAGTTTACATGTAGCAGTTACCATAGACCTTTACCACAACCTCCTTTTCCGTGGGTTACCATTGTTTAACGCCCAACAAGTAACTTTAAAAGCAAAAATGGAGTAAAAACGAGATAAGTCATATGGATAGGAAGTTTGGACTCTTACTCCATGCATACGCCTGTTTATATAAATCAACAAAAAGCTAAATATGGCCACTATAGCACTTCTGTCTACACGGACTCTTTTCATGAATACTATACATGTCAACTGAAACACTTTTGTACAATTATGCTTGTACTACACATTTAAAGCAAGATGCTTCTGTGGCTAGAGATAAAGATTGAACTGACTTCTGCATAGTCTGTGTGTCACATCACTGTTAACAAGCACAGGATGCCGCTGCATCACAGATACTGTCTGCTGGATGATCAGGCCAGACCCTGAGTTGGGCAACATTTCACAATTTACATATCAAAGTCACAAAATAAAATGTCAGTATTTCCCAATATCATGTTGCCCAAATTGATTGCCATTTGAATGGCAACTCTAATGAAGAAAAAAATAATATTCTTTATAATATCAGTCCTCCAATCAATAATCAAACTGCTTAAACAGCTCACTTTCTTGATAATTTCAAATATGGCTCCTTTCAAGAATGAAATCATGAGTAATGCTAACGTTTTTTTCTGATGGGAGCTGTCATCAGATACAGGGAGCAACTGTTGTTGTGTACCTTCACCTTTTTGTCTATACTTGGTTTTATGTCTTTGAAGAGCCATGGAGTACTAATAAGATTATTCCTGAACTGAAGTTGCTTAGAGGCAATATTTTATGCTGTTCAACATCCTTTTACTTTTATGCCAAAAAATCAAAAGTGTGCATATTTCTTAGATGAAAAGCCTTTGAAGTCACATTTCCAGAACACCTTTACCAGAACCCTCAACTGACAGCTGCTTTTATAACATCTTCTCTTAAAGCATGCATTAGTTTGGTTTCATTTGAGGTTCTACTAAGGACTGTGGTAACATTTTGAGTAAAAACACTGACATTATAATTTCATGATATATCAATCAAGAATGACTCTAACTCTGTACTGAAGCACTTCTGGCAAAGACAGAATGGAGTGACTGTTGGCATACAGTATGGCAATTATACTTTCAGGCTCCTTATGACCTGATGTTCCCCAGGTGTTATGGTTAAAATGACCTGAACTTCAACAGAATGTCCATCTATTCCTATAGAAGCATGTATTGGAGAAGGTTTTAGTCAAGCCTGAGCCAGCCCTAACTTTATTATCAAAAGATAAAGTTTGAAGTAGAGAAGATGACACTGTAATGTTTCACATCACCACCATAGACTGCTTGCCTCTCCATTTATCCACTTTTAAAAAGGTTAAAATCTCTGACATATGACACTTAAAGCTCTGAGTTTAATTTTTTTCAACTGAGGGCTGTTTCTGCACTCTGAAAAATGCTACAAACATCTTAAAGGCGGGACTCTCATGTCACATATGAACTGTGCAAAACACTTATTCACAAAAGGATTGCACTGCTTTTGAAGCAACTTAACCTGTGCAAATGAGAGAATAAGCAATCCATAAAACATGCGCAAAGGGTCAAATGCATTCAGTAAACTGCACTGCCAACAGACGGTGTGCTAGGTGCGCCTTTCCCATTTGCGTTATGTAAATTAGGGAAAAATTGGCTCAAAATAGCCCCCTTCCTATGTAAGTAGGCCTCGTTGCAAATACCATCTTATTCACAAAGACCAGCGCTCAGCACCACAGGCAGACACAGTGGTGCTTTTTAACGCCATTGAGCTCCTCCTGCATGAGAGCTCATCCCTGCTGGAGGTGCAGACAACTGTTCTCCACATTCAGATGCAAGCAAGCATGAGCAAACTGCACATATGCTTTGAGAATTGGACCTTGAGACAGAAAAGATAGTGAGAGCAAATGATGCGCAACTTCTGGAGATATTAGTGGCCACTATCCATTTTTAGTGAATCAGGCCCTAAAAACTGCATCTTTTTCATTAGGGGTTAATGAACTAAACCTTGGGGAAATATACTTTTTAGTTTCTTGCTGGATGCTAGATAAAAGTTGACTTAATGCAAGTTTGAGCTAACAGGTGGTTATGCTAGCTTAGCATTAAGAAATGGAAAGCTATAGCAGCAAGCCTGTCTCTGTATGAGTCAATAGATAAGTTAAAACTTTGTTTTAATCAATATGAACATTTCAAAGACCATTTTTTTATTTTACTGGATGTACCAGACTATTTTTGATAACAGTCTGCTGTTCAGGCAACTAGCAAAGGATAGCAAGCTCCTACTGTACAGAGAAGAGAATGGTATAAAACTTTGGGTCTTACTGTTGATATGAAAACATAAAACATTTCTCTAAAGATGTCAAAGTAGGACTTAAAACATTGGTATGAGTGTCCTTTTTCATCTCATGTTTTTATGACTGCATATATCCTCACACAGCCACACAGTCATACATGAACAGCATACACACACACACACACACACACACACACAGACACACAGACACACACACACACACACACACACACACACACACACACACACACACATGTACAGTATTATATGTTGCTATAGAGAAATTATATCTTGTATTCCAGAGTTCCTCTACTGCTCTTTGCCTCCTGCAGTGAGACAGCCCTGAGAGTAGAGCCCTGCAATGCAGCATCTGTGTGACTCACACATGCACACGCACACACACACTCACGCACACACACACGCACACACACACACACACACACACACACACACACACACACACACGCACACACGTACACACACACACACACAGACAGTGGTGTGCGAAAGTGCACAGATCGTAGGAGGGAGATGAGGAGAGAGAGAGCAAGTGTAGAGCGAGGGGGAAGATGAAGCCTGATGGGAGGTGGAGGTGGTGGAGGAGGAACGAGTAGGAGGAAGAACAGTGATGGGTGGAGGAGGGGGAGGAGGAGGGAGTAGGAGGAAAAAAGTGACTGGAGGAGGTGGGCCAAGGCAGAGAGGTAGAAGGAAAATAACAGGTGGGAGGAAGATTTATAGGTGAAAGGATGCGAAGAAGTCAGACAAAAGAAAAGGAGAAGAAGCAGATAAGAGCCAGAGACTACATAATGGACTGCTTAATTAGCTCTGTGATTACCTTGTCTTGGCAGAATTTTTACATGATTTGTTCAAAGACCATTTATCAGTCCTGTTTCATCTATTTAAGATGGACACACATTTGATAAAAGCTTGAATTGACAAGGGAAAAATAGTTGAGAGGAATGGAAATAAACCAGAATGTTCTGACTCTATCTGCAGCCGAAGTCTGATTGCTCTATGATGTCACTATTATATTTTGCATACTAATTGCTATTTGTGTCGTGAGGAGATGTTCTGTAGGAGCAGCCTGTAATTAGCCTTCAATCTGCTGATATATGCAAGCCCCTGCTTGATAATTTGTTGAGCTAAGAAAACTCATATTTGTTTATAAAACTCCTGAACAATGCAGAACGGAACTGAACAGTAATGATACGACACAATTAACAGTAAACACTGTGTTTAGTCAGTGTGCTGTAGCTACAACATAAACTAACAAAACAATCAGTTTATTAAAACAGCACAATCTTTTCTGTCATGACAAATCAAGTCACTATCATTGTAACTTTTAATGAGGCTTTTGTGTTAAAAATAATGTTGACCTTTTTCTTGTTTCCACATCACCAGGCTGGTAGAGGCAATGGTCAGAAATAGACTCTTTTAGTCTCTGGAAAAAACATGCATCTCTACTTAACCAAGCTTCTCCTGCAATGTGACGAGTGGCTAGTGCATTTTAGTACTGAATCAAAATGTAAATGTGTTCTTCTCATGGACAGTGTTTTTGTTTCAGCCAGACAGCCCACCTGCTATTTTAAGGCCACGGGAATACCAAATTGATGCAAGTCTTTGTGTGTGTTCTGTTTTGACTGTACATAGCAGCGGGAGGTCCAGACTGTCTGGGGGGACAGGGGCAAAAAATAATCGAAGCACATCAACAACAATATGCAGAAAGTCATGATGCATTCATCTTCAAAATGTAAAAAAAAAAAAAAGGTTAAGATTAAAATAGTTGTATAATGAGTATAATAAAAATATAACTACAACACTTTTGATATCACAGGGAATTATGAAAAACTTCTAGCATGAAGGGCACATGAGAGGACAATGCACTGCAATTTCTCTTTTTTAAGTGCACCTGTTAGTGCACAGCATCACATTTTCTCCATTGTCTAGTTACAGTATGTTGTCAGAGTTTTCTTGCACACTGGGCCACCTTGGACCCCAGCAGTTATATCTAGAGTTGTGTGTTCTTCTAGTACATCCTCGTTCAGTTAACTAAACGTAACTTACTTGGGAAAATTATTTGCAAAAACAAAGTCTGCATCACATTAAAGAGCTAAGTAAAAGCATCTTTTTTTAAGAGTCAGAATTACCTCATGAGCTACCGTTTCAAGCCATGCAGATTTAAAGAGGAAAAAAATACACTGACTGGTCTATGAAAAGAGCACAGTTTAAAAAATGTCCCCTGCTATGCTGGATTGGAATAAAATCAGCTATTTTCTGTGAGACAAATAAGTTTATTCTTTTGGGGGAAAAAATAGCTTGGCTCAAAGGTCCTTTTTCAAGCTTTCTGAATCTTCAACCCCACATAAGTTTTTTTTACTCTTTTTGTAAAATTTAGAAAATGATGTGAAATATAAAACAAAGAGTATCAAAATGCTGTATTTATCAATGCATGTTAAGATTTGTGTTTGAGCACTTCATAACTACATTTGAGGATTTAACCATTTAATCATATACCAGATGTTTGTCTCCATAATCAGGAAAACTGTTTCCAGTAAATACTCAGAACTAAAACAATGTCTAGTATAGCACTGGATCAAGGTTAAAGAATTTGATTACTGATTTGTTAATCTTTAAAGAGTTACAGGTTTTTACCCCAAATGTCAACCATTAGCAGTGCCCACTAACCAGCACTGCTCATCTGCTTACTATTCAATACCCTCCTTTCCTGGCACTGAGTGAAAATGTATCAGCATCAACCATCCCTCTGGCAAAGTGCCAAAGGCTTTTTGCCAATTGCAACAGACCTGCTGTCCACTGAGACGAATGACGTCGAACTCTATCTTATCACCATCTCATACAGTCTCAATCCTCTCTGGATACAATGCGTTGAAGACAGTTTATTATCTGGACTACATAGATTGTCTGGTAGTCTTTGATCTAAAATGTTCTACTCTTCTCTGTCCATCAATTGCTCTCTAAACTGATTTTGACAGAACTCCTCTGCTGTGTCATCTGCCCCATGTCCACCATCAAGTTTGTCTCCTTGTGATTCCCATTTTGACATCAAATCATTATTATTTTATAAAGGGATAATGCATGGCATATTAATTAGCAGGGCTGAGAGATTGCACTGCATTGCAGCCCCAGTTGGTGCTTCAGGCTAACGAGGGAGGAGTAGTTTCACATGATGACGGTGCCTAATGCCTCTCTAATCTCTATATGGAGCATGCAAAGTTTTCATAATGAGTTTTAAAAGCAAGGATTTTCTTCTTTCAGGCTTAAAATCAGCAGGTGGTGCTGTTTTCACACATGTAGTACTTCCTTTTCCTGATTAAAAAAAAGACTGTCAGCTTCAGCACAGCAGGACTCCAGGAAGTCTGGCCTTCATCCTCATGACCCAGCAGTGACACCCTGATTCTAGCTCTGGAAATAAGCCACATAGCTCAATGTGACTTTCACCTTCAGACTGAGACAGACGGCATCAGGACTGTCTCATCTCTGTGTTTTATGACTTTTATTATTGAGAGTGCTCTTCAATCGAGGCTCAAGCAGGGTCAAAACATGCGTTGGATGTTTCATAATATACTGCTCGGGCTTTTGGACAGAGACAGGGTGAGCATTTTATGAGAAGACTGCTCAGTCCTGTGTGCTGTGGAGCCTCTTTAGAGGCTTCATTCATACTGATGTTCCCCTCAGAGCTGAGTCATACAAAGCTCCATTGACTTCTGACTCTGATCCCTTTAGGCTTCAAGGGCTTACGGCCGTCACATATTCTTCTCAGCTCTATTCTACACATTCAGGCTGTTTAATGCTATTCTGATCCTCTGTGCACTAACTGGTAGTTGGTAGTCTTTTGCAGAGGTGCCTTTCCTTTTTTATGTAACACCACATACCTCTCAGTTGACCTGGTTATTGCCAGTGTTATAAATCAAATAAATAGAATATTTTAACATATTGAAAGGACAAAACATGTTGAACCATGGAATTGGCTTAGTCTGTTTCCAACCACCCAAGCAGAATGGATCTGGGGATGGATATGTTTAGCAGTTGCTCTGTTGGTAAACAACTATTGGATGGATGTTCATTCACATTTATTTTTCGAACCACCATAGAGTTGTTTTTGTCTATTGTGAATATCTAGGTGATGGATTGCAGTGGATGAAAAATTAGATTTTGTACATGAACATGATTAATTTAACCAACATTGTGTTTCCCCAATGGTAGATAAAGGGTCAGTATGTTTGTATAGCACTTTGGTTTCAAAACAAATTATTGGAAAACTGACGACATTCCCATCAGGCTAAGCTGTACATTGTGTTTAGTGCTTTTTAGCAATGTTAACATGCAAAAAGGCCAGACCAAATCAGTAAATATGGTAAACCTTGTTTGCTAAATAGAATTATGGTATTGGTCCTGCATGTGAGCATGTTGCTAGCCAATGTTACAATTTTGCCTAAGTAATTCAGCATGGCTGAAGTTTATTCTTCCTGCCAAATGGAATGGCACGACCAGGACAATTAATTCATGACTTTAAGGTATCTGCTTCCCTGCCTGCTTGCTAACCAGTTAATGTACTATGGTTGATTCAGAATCATGGATGGCCCGCTGTCTTACTTTGGCAAAACATTTTTATGGAAAATACACTGAAGATCAGCCTGTCAATATTTGAACTGTTTTGTATTCAAATAAAAAAAACACCAAACACACTAAACACAGATATGTTAAAGTATTGTTGTAATTCTTGTTGGGAAACATCATTTAATTATCTTCTTTCTATTTAATTGTATTCGTTTTCCACCAGTTTTGTTCTGCTGGTTTTGCAGTGACAGTGAGTTGTAGTGTTAATGTAGTGAATGCAGTGACTAGTGCTCACTGTAGCAGTAAGATGGTCCCAGGCTGCAGTTATTGACTCCTGTTCTCTCCAGCAGACTACCCTTCAGTCACTGGGTCTCTGTGGACTGCAGAGCTAAATGACAAATTGCTCTTTCACACATCCCCAATATGTACAACTACAAAGGCTGCTCAGCAAATGCTCAGAGTACAGCCAGCAAACATCCTGCAAAAACCATGAATTCCTTTTGAAAGCATTGTCTTTTTTGTGTTTGCTCGTGGGCTCACAATTGTCTTTTTCCCTCCACAAAGGCCACATGAGTTTGAGTGTTTGAAGGCCAACGCTCTCGCTGTTATTGAAAGACTCAAACTGCCTTGAATCAGAATTATGTGTTTTGTTAATATCAATTTCAAGAATGATTGTGGAACAATTACTGAAAAGTAGAATATAATCAACCTTTCAATGCACTTATCAAACTTAATTATCCACAGTAGAGGAGAACAGTGTGTGTTAAAGGCACATACACAACCTGGGAGTATAGATTTTCTTTTTGCAATATCCGACCCATTCATATGCTTCTCCCACCTTCTGCCAAATACTGTCCAAGAGATCATTGAATCTGACAGCTCATTGATCAATATTTCTGTCTCTGCCTGATCTCCTGTCCATGCTGTTCTGACCATTCCCACTCAGCATGCGATTTCATATAAAGGACGTGTAAGCCCTAGGTATGAGGTTATTGTCAACACTTGAAATAGCTGTTGTACAGATCTGTATGCCCTTTCTCCATTTGAAATTTTAAGCAATATAAATCAGATCAGGTTTTATCAGATTAAATAAGACAGCATGCTGTAAAGGTTTGCTAACTGTAAAACTACACATCAGGTTCTTGTGGGATTGATCAGAGCCCCAGTTACATCCACACAACCCTGCACGAGTCACACAAATCCAACGCCTGCTGTGTTCATTTTCAGCCATTTGTGATTTCCACCTGGGCTAGAGGCTATATAACTCAATAAACACACACACACACGCACATGCACACAAATCAATAGGGTTTAATCCAGTGTGCTGTCACCTGGCCGTGAATGTCCAAGGACAGTATTTACACAACCTCCTACACACAAACTCACACAAACACGAACACACTTGGAGGATTGTTGACAGTGAGGCTGCAGGGATTACGACTGACAAAAACAGATTTGTGAATGTGAGTGATGCAGTGTGTCCTAGAGCCTTCTGTTCATTCTCCTCTATGACTCATTGCCAACATTACAGTTATTAACACTGACATGCAAAGTTTGGACAATACCTCACGTCTTCTCCTTCTTACCCTTCAATATCATTCAGACAGACGGAGAAACCTCATCCCTTGTCCACCTTCCACTGCTGCTAGCTAGCACCAGCATGGCAGACAGTCGGCAGCCAGAAGACGGTGCCCCCCAATGGGACCCATCAGGGGGGCAGGAGCCCACCGGAGCCAATGGCTTCTCGTCTTCGACCTTCAGGACCTGTCAGCCTGGTGCGACCCACACACCTTACCCCACCAGGGAGAACGGCTTCAATGGGGAACTAACTGGTGCTCACGCTGTAACTGCAGGTAAGATAATATTCGGCGGTTTGACCTTGCACAGCAAATGTATTACTGCATCAAGTACCATTAAAGTGTTTTCTAATTTGAACTTAAATTCAACCCCTGGACATGTGAATGTAAATGAGATGCATGATTCAAGTCCAAATGATTCATGTAGAAATAAAATATCAATGAAGGTTCTCAGATTTGCATTTTACTATATCAGCAAAAACATCTAATGTTGATGTATGTCAGATCCAGTATTGGCAAGTGCAGAACTAAATTTAGGCCCATAGAATTGCCAAAAGTTTACCTCCAAAACAGGTAAAGAATCTAAATTACAAATGAGAGCCAATGGATAGTCAGGATATTAGGAAAAGGTTAACACATTTGTTTGTAGTCAGTTTTAGAAGATGTACATGTCACATCTGTTGAGATGCATGTGAAATGAGGCTCATGCTTGTAAAGGTTTGTAGTCCTTCTTTTTAAGGAGTTTGTGTGTAATACTTCTATACATTTCTGGGTTTGTGTGTCTCGAGGTGTAAGCTTTGTCTCTGACTTTTTACAGTGTCAGTGTGTTCTGTGTATGGGTGTGATTTTGTGGGTTCTGTTTGTACTTTGGAGTGGGTTTGCAGCACACTGGAAAGCTTAGAGGAATCACAAACTGTTATTAACGGTGCTATAATTAACATGTAAAGTTCTCTCTCTCGACCCCCCCTTTGAGACAACAGCAAATTGCACCAGTGATGTAACTACCAAAACGGTTCCACTGCAATTTACTTTGCCAGCGCGTTTGTTCATTTCGCCTCTAGCTCGCCAAAGACAAGGCCCTTCTGTGTGCAATTGAGGCCCAATTAACCTTTCATCTTCCCATTATTAGGGCTTAACTAACACCAGTATGGAAGAATGGAAATTAGGTATTCATGAACGGCTGCCAAGTGCCTATTGACCATTTGATAGTCTATCAGCCAATCTCTACATATTAAGTTTCATCTGTTGTTTGTTTTTTTGCATAAATTGTGCATGTGCATTGTACGCACATGGATGACCCTGATGAAGGCCACAAGCCGAAACGCGTCGGTCTAAATTGTTAATAAAGTCGATCTTCTTACTACAAGTATTGCTGGAGCATTTTGACCTCTTCCGTTGTACGCACATACCCACTGTGATTGTGTGAAATGGGGGCACTCTAATGTTTTAAAAGAGGTTGTCACTAATGTCAAGCAGTGTTTAAATGTATTGTGTATGTATAATTCTTATTGAGAGAAAATAGAAAACAGAAGCAAAAGTCAGATCACTCATTCTAAACGTATATGGCCAATTTATATGGAGGATGGATGGATGAATGAATGAATGGATGGATTTTTGATATAATTTATTCTTGATCTCAAAGAATGACCACATATAATCAGCAAACTGTAACATTTAAAAAGACAATGTAAAAATATCCATGACCTGCAATTTTGCTTATATTCTTTTCTAATCATTTGTGACCACCAGTTTAATGACATGTTTCCAGTAAACTTTATGTATGGGTAGTAAAACACACCTATCATTCAAAAGGTGAGCTCACCTATTCCATATGTGTTATTTTTTCCCCGAGGTCTTTCAAACACAATAGATATTTACATGAACAGTCTATGTCAACAACAGGTACCATTACATGTCAAGACTGCCAAGAAAGGAAGACAGCTAAAAAATTCCCTTTCACATTTTATTCACATAATTAATTTACTCAAATGGAGCTGACATGCTGATGACTGTTGGAAAACAAGACATGGGAAGTGGGCTTTAGCATGGCATTGCTTTTTGTGCAGAATGGTCATTGCCCCTACAGTATACACATTATGTATTGCCCCTTGTATTTAAGCCTCTTTCAATATCAACAAACCTTTTCCACTTATTTAGTAAGAAAAGACCAGAAACTGTTGTGACATTGGGACAGTGAAATCAACTAAGTTTTGTCTAAGACATGTTTTAAGTAAATAATCTATATATCTTTACCACTGCGTTCTTTACAATATCCTATTATCTGTCCAGAAGTCTTGCCACATTGCTTCAGTAAACTGCTCCCTTTTACGTTTGTAATTACGTTATTAGAAACGACAAATGAGTTCCTCTGGGTCATTATTAGCACGTATCAAAGACATGAACTGTACACAGCCTCTTTTTCACTTCAAAGTAAAGGCTTAAAACTGACGTCAACAAGAATGCAGGGCTTTTTTCCACAGAGAGGGTAAAGCAAGGGATTGTATCTCAGTATATTTTTAAAAAAGAACTGAGTCAGATGTGATGTAAAATCCTTTTAATGCATCATTTGTCTCAGGGGCTTGTACTCAGAGGCTCAAAAAAGGAAACACCACATCAAAGGTGTCATCCACAAGAGATCAGCAGATCAAGTGAGAGAATTTTACAATTTGGTTACAAAATTCCTCCATTAAAGAAGTGACATTATTGAAAAAAAAAATCCCTAAGGCTTTTTACAGATCTAAAATAAAAGTCATGCAGTGTATCGAAACACTTTTCTCATCATCTGCATAGAAAAGATTTCCTTTCAGCTGCTGTGTAACCAGCTGAGTTTTTTTCTTGGTCTGCAGAGCATCTTGTCAGCATACATTAGCATTGCTCCAGAGCAGGGCAGGGTGGGGTGTAAGTGGGGCAGGATGGGTGACAGAAGGGCTGATGCTGGCACTCGGTGAGCCCCCTCTCTCTCTCTCTGTGAAAAGCTCTTCAGACACAACGAGAACTATTCAAGCACGAAATTGCCCTCTTGACTTTCCTTTGAGACGAAGTTGAAAAAGCCAGTCAGCCATGCTGGAAGTGGTCAAGAGAGTAGATGGAGAGAGGGAGACAGAAACTGAGCGAGTTAATAGAAAAAAGAAAATGTTTTTGGTGCTTATTGTATAAAGGATTGAGTTTGCATTTTTCCCTTGTATCGTAAAAGTGATATTGCATTGACTGATGTCTATGTCTATGAGCTGAAGCAAGTAATGGGCAATATTTTTACTATTTAAGTGCCTTATCTTATCCAACCAACATATTGGAGAATAATTCACCAAAAAAATTTACATCCGAGTTTGTCTGAATATAAAATATACGCTAAATTAACTTAGATCCATCAGTAAATGAAAAAAAAAGTATTTTGTAAAAAGTATCCTGGATCAAATAGTGTTTGCGGATTTTATCCATCCAGTAGTGAGTCAATTTTAACATGTGAAAAAGTACTCAAAAACCTTCGGAAGATAAACATTTTAGAGCTAGTCGAGTCCCTTTTGATTTGGCATTTCCTCGCAGATTAAAAACCTCTTTGCACAGTTTTTTTTAAGGTTTATTTTTGGACCTTTTTTTGCCTTTACTTTAGAGATAGGGCAGTAATCAGGGAACGACATGCGGGAAAGTAACCACAGGTCGGATTTCAACCCCCGGCTGCCCATTTGGAGGACTGCAGCCTACATACATGGGTAGTGCACACTAACCACTTTGCTACTGGTGCCCCTTTGAATATTTTTTTCCCCCTCCATATCAAAAAAACACGACTCTGCCCAAAGAGCTGTGACACATGTCACAGTTTTTCTTGGAAAAAACTTCATGAAAATGAGTTGGATGACACTTAAAGAATGACTCTTCTTTTAAGATGAGGTTAATTATACATGTCATATACACAGAGGAGTCTTAACTAAAAATGGAAAAAGACTGTATAATAATTTACAAGAATTTAAATGAAGGAATCTGGCAAATGAAATAGTAAGTAACTATACATGGAAATAAGAGTCATTTTAATCAAGCAATGGTTGATCAGATGCATCTTCTCCTAACAAAGGAAGATCCATGGCACCATAATATTAAATCATATGTATCATATATCATATGTTAAAACAACTCAATAGCTAAGATGTGAACATTCTCAGTACCACCAATCAAACAACTTTTGTTGCATCAGAGCATTTTTCATCGACCAAAAATGGTACAAGAAAAACTTGATGTTCAAACTTTGTAGACATGTGGCATAAATCAATTCAACATTCAGGTCACCAAAATGTTTTCCCAAGTGATGATGCTGAAGTTTTGTTTTACACGGGTGTGCTTAAACTTACTGAGGAATTCTTCTTTAACCACCATGTGTGAATTCAAAATAGTAAAAGCTTCCTGACAGAGTGAAGGTTGCCACAGCTTACACTGCAGGAGAGGGGAGGAGGACAGATAAGGATGACAGACTTCACCATCATGCAGATCTTATAATTATGTGATACAGATCTTTATTTAAGAGACACTAAGATGTATTCACAGGAAAAAAAAAAAAAGAACAGATGCAGCAGTCTATTATAAAATAAAATGACATACCCCCCCCTGTCAATGAAGATCCTGGGAATGAGGCTGCCTGCTTTTTAAAAATGTTTTTGTTGTCTTTTTAAGTGTCCAAAGTATATACGGCAAGATCTAACTTTCACTTATCAAATTAAATGGTAATAATTACTATTTTCCACTTAGATCACAATTCGATGAGATTGAACCTACAAAAATGGAACATATTAATAAAATAAATTCATTCATTTTTGTGTCATTTGCCGGATGTATTTTTTCAGTATTGGAGGCTAGAGACAGAAAGGCTGAGACAACTTGGTGCTGGCATCTGAATTAAATTGGGACCAAATTAATGGTTCACCAGTCTGTTGCTATGGTAACATCCTGCTCTACACATTTTGGGTGCTGGCTTGTGTCTTACCAAACACTTAAGCCCTCTCAGTCCTGCTGCATGTGCTTCCGTGTGTGTTTGTGAGTCTGGCTGTATATTGCGATGACTCTGGGTTTCCAGTCGTAGTCTCTTCACAGAGAGGGAGCATTCTCAGCTTCAATCTGCCTGTCACACAGGTAATACGTGCTTTTACTTCATTGGGAGAGCGTGTTTGTAGCTATATTTGACTTTAGATATCTATATGCAGACATATTGCAACCTAACTGTGTATCAAAGCCTTTTATTTGTTCATGTTGTTTGTTCTCCTGTCAGTCAACTGAAGGCAGACTGCTGTGTCATTTGACATCAGTCTGTCAGACAAATGCTGAGAACAGTCTCGCTGTCATCACTGTCTGCAAGCGTCGTGGGTGTGACAAGGTCATTTCTCACACCGTTAATCTTTGTGAATGTGCATTTCTGGACAGAGTTTTTATGTTGTTTTTTTAATCCTAACAAGGCCATCTGTGAAGCCGATGTGCAGTAACAGTGAGCTTGTCCAGTTTGGATCTTCTCTAATTCATTCAATCATTATTTACATTTTTCTGAAGATGTTCTTAAGACAGTGCTTTTGTCTTATTTAAACAATAATATTTTATCAACTATGACACTAGACAGGCTTATAATCTACAGAGGCTTCATTAATTGAATGTTACAACAGTGAATAATAAAGTCAGTGTGAAATAAAGAAAGCGGAGATTCTGCTATTGTGTGATTCAGACAAAGACTTTATGAGCTTACAGAACTACTCTTCCTGAAATGGCATGAGCCCATTTCTACTGGTCCTCTTATTTAAACTAAACATAACTTTTGCATGAAATGATGTACGGAGCTTCTCCTTGATCATCAGCTTTCTTATAAAAGTTGGTCAGCAATATTAGGATATATTTTCAGTCAGCATCTCTGCATGAGTGTGTTTCTTTCTTTGAGAACTTTTGGAGATGATTTCATTCAGTAAGCTGTTTTTTGTGTGCTTTGTAGCTCTAGAGATTAGAACTCCTGTCTGAACAACAAAGAACATTTGACCTATTTAACATATTTTACGTAAGCAAAGGTGAGTGTTTTGAAGTTGTTGTTTAACCGAGAAAGTTCACACAAATCGACAGTTTTAAGGTGTTAGGTGCTGTTTTTAGTTGTTTGATGTCACATCCATTGATTAGAAGTCAACGTTTACACTCTTTAGCCCTTCTGTAATTATTGGATGACAGGATTTTGCATGGCTGCAGTGAATAGGTGGTTGACGTTGGTTGCACTTTGCTATTGAAAATGGGAAATGGTTGCTTTGAGTTGGTGAGTGGGTTGTGTCAAGTGTTCCAGGAAGAAGTGTGTACAAGTATGTGTGTAATTGCATGTGTGTGTATGCCAGCCAGCTTGTTTTGTGTTGACGCGTGGGCGATGCTGGATAGAATAAGGTCCTGAAACAGCAGCCGTAGAAGCATCACACCGTCACCCAATCCCACATAACCACTGTAACTATGCAAATGAAAGCTGGTTTGATTAGAGCTCTGCACCCCTCTGTGTGCCAGGCAGTATTTAAAATGATCCAAACATATAGACAGGAAGACAAATGCAAGCTTAAATCTACAAACCGTTAGAGAAGATAACTTATTCCTGTTTGCCCCCTCAATTTGAGACCAAAAAAAATCTAAATTAAAAAATGAGTTCACTCATTGTCAGAGCTCATTTCCTTTTTTATTTATTTCTGCAGGGATGGTAAGCTTTAGCCTTTTACCCACAGCGCTGTCCTCATTTAGCTCTGGCTGACCACCAGTTTCACGCCATCAGACAGCACTGGCCGCTTTCTTTTAACGGTTTAACCCTTTGCCTCTTCATTAAGCAACATTTCAGGTTATATTTTTTAGATTACCCAATCAGGAAGCAGATATGCAGGTCAACCAGCTGGTTGACTTACCTGTTTAGGGTTACTTTAGGCATGAATGGATTTCTTTCATTTCTGCAACAAAATGTTTAGTTTTTTCATATATAAAACATCACAGAGAGTAGAACTTGTTAAAATAACCCATCATTTATTTAACAAATTGAATGAGTAGTAATGGTTAGAAAAGGTGAACAAAATAAGAAATTAGTGACTTGATCCAGGCCGTTTGCGTAGACTGGCAAATCAAACGAGCGGTTGACCATGTTTTCTGAGGAATCGTAGATATATATTTTATTGTCAAATTTATTTCCTTCAACTAAAATATGATCGTTAGAGGGTCTATAAATGATATGTGAAAAGATTTTTTTTTTTTTCCCGGACGTTTGAGATTTCTGAGGAGCTGTTCAGTGCAGAGTCACTACCGGTATTTTCCACAGTTTTAAGACAATGATAATTATGTACAGCAGTGCCACCCATTGGACATAATCAGGGTTACATACACTATTCAATGAGGTGAATGAGGATGAACAGCCAAAGATAGGTTTTCAGAGTTTTAAATACAGCCATATGGCGGTGGAAAAAAGGTCAACCACGTGGTTACAATGCAAGTCAAAGGGTTAAAGAAGACAATGTTGCATCTTTGAATATCTCATTTCACTTTAATAACTTTGACAGCTCAGTTTGACGAGTCATAAGTAAAATCCATCTCATGAAATTAAACAGTTCTGTTTTTAGCATTTCTTTTAGCTGTTTTTATTTAGTTTTAGATCCGTAATGAGTTCCTTTTTCTGTTCTGCTAATGTTGCAACCTTTGATCCACCAGAAGGTTATTACTTTATTTTAAATAAAAGAAGGGCAGAATTCAAACAGGAAGTAAAGTACTCTCTATTGTAATCATATGACAGCGTGTGTGTGTGTGTGTGCGTGCGTGTGTGTGAATTATGATCTCTGAAGATCAGTGATCAGTAAAATGCAGATATTCCTGAAGCTTTAAAGAGTGCACTTTCCTTATAAATAACAAAGCATACCATGATTAAAATTATACAACAAATACATTTTGAGAAATAAGATCCCACACTGTTCGGTCTCTTCTAGTTTCAGCTTCATTTTTAGTCTGCACTTGTTTAATGAAGCTGCGTTTCCATGGTGACACTCATAGCCTCCCCCAGCAGCCCTAGCTTCCCTGCAGGTATGGAAACAATTTCAGCTCCCTCACACTGGCTTTCATTTCAGGTTAGGACAATATGATTTAAAAATAATCTTTTATGAAATGAATGGAAAATGATACCCTTATTTTGAGAAAAATATGAACATTTTCTCTGAAAGTGGACTTAGTAATAGGGTGGGTTTATATCTCCTTTACAAGATGATTGGAGTTGATTTGATTCTCTGGGACTGCGACTCTATTCAGGGACAATTCATTCAAATATAGAATGATTCGGTGCGTTTTGAGACGGTATTTTTCGATTCAACCTTTTCTGATAAATATTGATAGGCTCACCAATGTTACTGAGAAAACAATAATTGCCAATGTGTGATTTGAAAATAACGTGTTTATTACTTTTTCAATAGACAATAAGAAATACCTATGCCTACTGTACAGTACCTGCAAATATTCAGACATGTACTTGATGGGAAGTCTTTTTCATAAATCCATACCAAGGTATATGTACTTACTAACTCAGAAATCTGAGATCTTCTGTACATCTAACTTCATGTGCTTCTGCTTACACTAAGAACAAAGTATTTAATTCCCTCAAGAGGCAAAAATTAAAGCTAATTTAACTATAACTGGAGATGGAAAAATAAACAATTTGATATAGGTATGTGTGTCTGCTCAGATGAAGATCAATGCGTTTGTGGTAAATTATTGTAAAGAAAACAATGAAGACACCATTGTTTGTGTCCTCATAATTTCTCTGATTGTCACATATAAATTGCACATGATGTTCAAGCATTGTTTGTGATTGTAACTCACTCTGCATTTTTAACTTTAATTTAACTTAAATGGATTAAATGTATCTGCTACGCACTTGGAAAGATTTGTCTTCTTGTAACGGGACTAATAGGCATTAACTATGTCACAAAAACAGTCACTCCCAAATACACCATTGGGTTTGACAGCTTCGCCATCCAACAGGCTGGCCATGACTCCAGGATGTTGGCGAGTTGGGGCCAAAGAAAGTGTCAGAAACCCACTGCCTCCTATTATCACCAACAGATAGCTGCCAAGCTCGACAACATTACCCTGAAAAACTGCAACAGTCAGTGATTCACTGCAGCTTTTTTCACATACTGTCTTTGAATTGAACCTAAATTAATTCCTTCCCCTTTGTCTAAATGTTTTTTTTTTATATAATTAAGTTGATTTAAATGTTATTTGTACCTTTGTTCAGAGCAAGTGTCAGCACGGATCGTGCAGGAAGTGACAGCAGAGGCAGTGGCAGTATTAAAGGGAGAGCAGGAGACTCAAAGGCTGCCGTCAGGTAGGCATAACACACACACACACACACACACACACACACACACACACACACACACACACACTTGTTAAAAGCTCTTATCTACAGCATTATTTCCTCCATCATGTGGTCACAGGAGACTGGAGCCTTTCAAGCATTGGATTGGACGGGGTACATACTGATAGGTCTCAAGTCTTTTGAGAGTCAGTTGTTCACCTATAGAACTTTCCTTACACTAAATATCACACTCACAAGCAAGGTCTGAAAATTCTAAATATTGGAAAGACAGCATGTTTACAAAGTCAACAAAATACCAAGCAAGCATACAACAAGCTCAGCAGAGCAGAGACTGGGTAGAGATTATAATAATCCCCAGCTACATTTGAGCCCAAACTCAAAACCCTTAAACTCTTTTTTTGCAAAAAGGCTGTCCAGGTGAGTGTTGCAGCAATATTGCAGAGCATCAACAGCTTGTAAAAACCACCAAATTGCATATGGCACAAAAATGTTTTGCAGGATGCTTTGCAATTGAATGCAGGGGGAAGAGTAAGTCAGTTGAATGTGGATGTTGTCATACTGAGCTAACTCATACTCTCTGCTGCATGCATTTACTTATCAACAATAGGAGAAGACATGAGTAAAAACTAAACATAGGTTTTTCTTTATGACAATTAAAGATATTTAAAATTTGGAAAATTGCCTCGAGTCACCTGAGTCGGTGTCATATGGAGCAAAGGCAATTTAGAGGTGAGGGAGGAACAGTCAGAACGATTTTAGTAAATCAGAACTTTATCCTCAGGTCTTCATTTCTGCTGTGATGAAGGGACTTTAAACTACGTTGGCAGCTTCTAGTAAAACACACCTGGAACTCAAACTCAACTGTCTTTTAAGGTGTCGATAAAACAAGCATCAGGTTTTAACGAGGAAGAACCAAATGTGAATAAAAAAGATTATGTGAGATTTTTCTGCATGTTTTTTTGTGTATACTGACCAACACAAGTCAGACAATGCCATAATATTGCAATGAGAAGTCCAGATATAAATTTGTTGTGCAATTTAGCTGAGTGACTGTATGACAGGGTTGCATTTGCTGTTGGTTCCTAAATCATTTTCAGCTTATTGTTCATTTCATCTTCTGTAAAAAAAAAAACCTCAATTTTTTAAACATGTTTTCTCCATCTCACTGTGTCTTCCCCCATAGTTGAAGACACCACAAATTTGCCTCCCTCTCCTCCCCCCTCGCCTGCGGCAGAACACTTTGGTCCTCTGGAACAAGGTAGGCCAAGAAAACAAGGAACAGAAGATGCATTAACGAGAGTACGCCTCTAATGGAGGAGGGTGTGTCTTCCGTCTTTCCCATGACTGAAGCTTCTTAAGTTTTCTAATCTGCACCACATTGGGGCACAGATGTGGCTCCGGGGCATACGTTTACATCCCCTCTCTCAGAACAGGCACCACCTTCATGAGACAAACCACTTATTGAAAACATGTACAAACAGAAGTTGCAAAAAGCAGGAACATGTTCTCCATTATTCAAACATCCATTTCTTCTGAAATCCTTCTTCCTCCTCCTTATCATACACCTGGAAACGGATACAATTTGTATCTTCTTTGTCATCAACCATTTTTCTCTGAAAGAAAGAAGAGCTCAAACGCATGACCACCTTGTTATAACAAGTGTGCTCTTTTTTTATCATCATCTTCCTACATTTCCCTTTCTAACCTCTGCACATTGCAGTCACCTCACATACTAATATGACAGCCAATTTAGGTGACCCTTTAACTTCACGTTGTCTGTCTTTTTGGTTGAATTATGTAATTCATTTTGCATGTCTATAATCATGGTGTGTTTTCCTATCATAGTCCACTGTCAGTCTTTTTTGTATGTGTTCTGCTGTGGCTACTAATTAGAGCCTTAGCTCTTTCAAATTGCTTAAAGCCAAGAGACTCTCTGGCTAAGATTGAAGACAAGTTAGAAAATTATCTTATATTAGCATTTTAAATATGCTGTCTAGATGAAACAAATCATTCTGATAGGCTAGTAAACCTATCTGGGGATTCAGGCTCAAACTAGGTGTATGATGTGATTAAAAAGATAATGTGTTTAAGATTTAAAATGTCAAGTAAGTTTGAAAGGGATGGATCTTAATGAGGAGTGTCTGTAGGCGGATCAGCCATGCTCCAAATACAGATTGTTGGTTTCATTGACATTAGCATTATAACAACATTACTTGTGTGTAGTATACGAAGGTAAGACTGATATTAGGGTTCAAAAGTCTTCATTAAGAAGTTCACAGGTTGTTTTTTTCTTGACCAGGCAGACTAGTATAGAGCTTAAATTGGTTGTCAAGTTGTTGTTTTAGTGGTGATGATACAAGTAAGAACTATAAGGACCTTAGAATGTAATTTATTTTTTTAACTACATAATGGTTTTCAGTTTGTGTTGAAATCATGAGTAGTTGTTGTATTTGGCTGAATGCCAGTGTTGGTTAAGGTTGAGAGGTTAATTAAGATAGTGGCAGAAAAATACTTGTAGATTGTCATACTGCTGCATCAGCTGCTGTATAAGTGCTATAACCGCTGTAAGTGTTCAATTACTCCTCGTGTTGAATGTCTTTTAGGTCGAAACAGTCCTGCGTGAAACCGTTTGTACTCATTTTGTTTGTCTCAGAGTATGGCTGGCCCCCAAAGCTTTGTCACCTTTGATTTGCTTGTCAATGTCTCCTTGTCAATGTCTTGTCTTATATTTGTCTTGCTCACAACCAAGCCTTGTCCTCTCTTACATTCCCCTCTCTGGTGATTCTCTCTGTTGCCTATTTTAAATTTTTTTCTTTTTTTTTCTCCTTAACCTTTATCTCCCTTTTCACTTTAAAAAATGTCCATTGGTAAAAGTAATAGTAAGCAAGTGAAGAGTTCAGTTATCAGT
Source organism: Labrus mixtus (assembly GCF_963584025.1). Lineage (NCBI taxonomy): Eukaryota > Metazoa > Chordata > Actinopteri > Labriformes > Labridae > Labrus > Labrus mixtus. The sequence goes on from NC_083624.1 coordinate 22,556,103, forward strand.
AAACAAGTGTATCTTAGGTATGCATGAAGGATACATCTCCAAATGGGACACAAATGTCAACTTTGGACTCAGGATGAACTTGGATTAATCAGGTTTTTGTTGTCCAAGGTCAAGGTCACTGTGAGAGCTCTTTTGTCCCGTTTTTGATATTTTTGTTGCAGCTGGAAGAAAATGTATTACATCTAGTCCATTTCATTTTGGCAATAGAATACTACCTTTCCCTTGTGCTTCCTGTCAAATACCTTTTTGTTCTGCTGTAAGATATAGAACTAGATCTCAAGATGTGGTCACATGGTCTTAACTGCATGTCACAAGTCAATTGAGGGCTTTTTCCACCCAAAGTTGCTTGACTTTTCTTAATTGTGTTTAGGGTTTAATATGAATGAAACCAATTAGTGTCACCTCCCAGCCCTTTTGAAAGTCAGGTGTGCCTGCATTCGGTGCACTTCTGTTGAAAAGGATGGTTTAACCTTCTCTCTGTAAAATGTGCTTAAACCCACACAGGCCGCTGTGTATATTTGGCAATATGTGGATCTACTGCTGTGAATCCCTCCGCAGCACAAACAAAAATGATATCTTGTCCTTAGGAGAGAGGTTTCTCACACTTACGCTCGAGGCACAGTAGCATCACTTCCCTTTTTGGCCAGTGTAGCGCTTAAGCAGGAATCTCCCTAAGGTAAAGCAGGGCAGGGAGAAGGCTTGTCCTTGTCTTTTGGCAGCCCCAGAACTGTTAGTCAATACTGAAAGTAGTCCAATAAAGTCAGGCAAGCTTGACATATCCACATTTTTCTTTTACTATTAACAAATATATGTCACTGAAGATACTTAGTGTGCGTAACAAGGAGAGGGGAAGAAGTTATGAATCTATCTAGGTAGGCACAACTTACATTTTACACACACTAATTGCTTGAAGTGCAATTTTTGCTGATCCAATGTGGAGGCTGGCCTTCAGAATGATAACTGTGTCAGTTGGGACATGACATAGTCAGTTGTTGTTTTGCTGCAGGTCTAAGATAGGGACCTTAGTGTTGTGTTTAATCTACTTTTACATGGACATTCTTTGCTGTTTTTGTTTTTTTCTTTTATTGTTTCCGTTTTCTTTCTTATCTTTTCTTCACTCCTCGCTCTCTTTCAGTCCCTGTGTCGAGATTTCCCTGCAGTTCTTCTCCTTGTGTCTGTCTTGTTTGTAGATGTAGGGGATGAGGAGGAGGCGGGGCCTCTCCGCCGCTTCCAAAATTCGCGGGAGAGGTGCAAGTTCCTCGCCCCCTCCATCTCAGTTTCCGTGCCTGAGGACGACCCCTACCACTCCGACGAGGAGTACTATGATCACCCATTGTTCAGCCCAGAGTGGACGCACTCGGGCTCACGCCCCACAGGGCAGGCCGTGGCCTTTAGACAGATTGAAGGTGAACCACGCATGGTTCCTCTTTCTCATGTTCCCCTCCATTCCTCTCTCTCTATCACTCTATTTCTTTCCTTTCTCCTTTTAACAACTTCCCTTCCTTCTTCTGTGATTTGACCTTCTCACTCCATCCCTACCGTCTCTCCGTCCGTCCGTCCGTCTTTCTTCGTCAGTCTTGTGTGTGGTTTTGTGTCCCTGTGAGGTTTGTTTTGCTCTAAACTTGAGCAATTTCATATTTGTTTAGCAGTCATATTTCTTTATTTTCAAGTTTCACCCAAAGCCATTGCTACCTGTGGTTGCCATGCCGTTTAGCCCAACACATAGCAGTGCTGTCTTTTAAGTAGGACAATGTTTTTCCTTGTTATTCATTCATTGTGATTCATTCAGTGGCTGCACAACACTACAGTTCTCATCAGCAAGACCACATGGCCACTAAAAATCTCTTTTGTGACATCGGTTCATGTCCAAACGGCTTTCATGTATTTTCAGAAATAGAGTGACTCAACATGAATCTTCCAGAGTTGAGGTTATTCCTCAAGATGCCCCCTACCCTCTTAATCATGCTGCTCCATGTCAAGCCCCTTACACTCCTCTTTAACTATTCTCATAAGTTCACTGTGACATCAAGAAAGACTTTCAGCTCCCCACACTCACAAAGACTTACATTTAAAAAACATCTTCTACTTTATTTTCTTTAAACACAAGACATAGCCAGCGTCTTTAAAAAAATGAATTCTAAGATCTACATAGGTAACCTTGGACCTTAGTGTTTTATGATTACACAACTATACAACCTTGCCTTCTGTTTTATCCCTGAAAAATCATTTGGCTGTGAAGCTTTAATATCAGATATAGAAGATAATGTAATGTCTCTGTATTCTTTCAAAGCACCCCTTTATTTAATTACATTTCTCAAATACCTGTCACTCTTTTTGAGACTAAGAATGCAAAGAGAGGGATGAATCTCTAAATCACTTATTCCATCCATCTCTTTTTTAAAGGCTAACCAAGACAACGATTTGATGTATTATCAAAAGCTCTCAACGCAGCTACATTAAGATCATTAAACTTTAAAAAATCTTCTGAAGTGCATAGAAACTCAGATGTTTTGTGAATAGTGTTGCTTCAACAATTGCACAATTTTAGATTATGACGTGCCATTACTTCAGCACGGTTCTGTTTTCCTGGAACAACCTCAGTCACCAATGATTGTGTTTCATTCCGGGTTGCTGTAAAGGTGTGTGAAGGAGAAAGAGAGAAGAAAAGTACTTTCAGATTCTTCACAAAACAGATTATTCTTTAATAGCGATAATAAAAATAAAAAGATATTGAGAAATTAAAGAATTTCATGTGTGACTCCTAACAGTATAGATTGATAGTTTTAAAGTACTTGGTACACTAATAACTAAAATAAGACATGAAAAGAAAATCAATTCAAAACACAACACACACAACAAGCTGTACTGTATGTAATGTACCTATATGTGTGAACAGACAATACACTTTAGTTCATCTTTTCCCAGAGCTGGAAGTGTCCCATCATAAGTTGTGTTCTCATAACCCAAGTCTGTGTTGCCTGTAGTATTGATGTGTCCCCCTCTCACCCTGTTTTATGAGAAGAAGAGACCATGGAAGCTCTTACAGCTGAATACGAGGAGGTGGAAGAGGAGGAGGAGGAGGAGGAGGAGGAGGAGGAGGAGAGTGCAGAGGCAGCAGAGTCCGAGACAGCTCTTGATGAGCAGCAGTGGAGCGGGGAAGAGCCCGAGCTGGACAGCCCCCAAGCTGAGCCCTTAGAGCAGGCAGAGTCCATAAGTGAGGCCCAGCATATAGACCTGGAGCCGGCAGAAGCAGCTATTGTTGCTGCAGAAATCTCTATGGAGGAGGAAGCAGAGGTTGAGGAGAGCCCTGACACAGGTGTGTCCTGCCCTCTGCTCTCCCTGCCTGCATGTAACTGCATTGTTTCTTTATAACAAACCTATAAGCGTATGACATAAGCATTATGATTGAGGTGGAATGGCAAGTAATCCTCTCTGCGCTCTGCTGTGGCTGCAAGGCAACACAGGCTTGATGGTGAAAGAGTCATATTCTTTTAACTTAACCTGGTTTTATTATGTTCTATCTCCGCGCTTGTATTTTCTTTTTTGTGTTGTGGTTTTTCGGGGCTGGCCATTTCGCAATTTATAATATAGTGCAGATGTGCTGAATGTGACCGCTCTTTTTTCACCGGCTTTAAGCTTACAGGTTTTTTTTATTGTAAATACATGGCTTTGTGGTGGTGTGGCAGTGATATGACCTTTTTCCTAACTTTGAATCAAACTTGCTCAATCATACCTGATTAATTACTTGTGTTTTATCACAATTCTGTGTATATTATATGCAAGGGATTTTATGTTGGCTGTCTCATATTGAGTGATGGTGAAACTGTCTCATCAACTTTATTACATTGCCAGAAAATGTCAAGGTCATATATTTTTGTTATTTTACTGCATTTATTGACAATGTAAGTCATTTCTGTCATTCGCCAGAGAGTTTCTTCAAGGGATACTTCACCAGTTGAAACATTAATTTGTATTGTAGTAGAAATTCAAATAAATTTTGAAGTTGGTGCCTTCTTGACCGAGAAAAGGCAGAAAGTGTCTTTTTGGCTCATGTGGATGAAAGACAACAACTCCCAGAATGCACAGCTCCGCCCAAGCTCGAGCCGGCCCCCGGCTCCTCGTCGTCACTGCCGCTGACAGGCAGGTCTTGTGGCTCGGCTACAGCAGCTAACCCCTGTTCCTCCATCAGCCTCAACTGCTCGTCGCTATATTGCAGAGATATCCCTGAACATCCGATTCGAAGACCTTCAAAATCCCCTTCATCCATATCAGTTTGAACCCACTGATCTGTAATAGGTCTGTAGCTTCAGTGGGTCCCACCCCCTATGGGCGGGTTGAATACGTGAGGAACTAGTAAGTAGATGTACTTTCACCCCCTCTAAACAAAGCAGCCTCCTATGACGCAAAATGCCGATTTTTGCGTCATCGGAGGCTCCTTTTCAGAATAGAAATACGGAGCTTTCCCTTCTAAGGGGAAAATGAGGGCGGGATGCACGACCATTCAAAAATACTACCAGGTTTCTAACGATACAAAGCTTAATGCAAATGGCTGAAGTATCCCTTTAAGTATTTGTGAATATTTAACAATATAAATTTGATCACATTCTCAGAAAATATCAATGTACAAACAAAGATTGACAGAAATGCTATGTTGCTAGTAACATATGTTTTGAAGAGTTGCATGGATATCCATCCCATCTACTATTGCCCTTTTTTTACCCATAAATCAGCATCACAGCCTCATGCCGATCCGTCACATGCCATATTTTCATCCATCTGTGAATTGGTGGACCCCATAACTCCGTCGTACTTCTTCAGTGATGGCCATATCATTGTGCTGTAAGTTTCTGAGGAGAGTTTTGCCTGTTTCTGTTCTCTTAACGGCTTTTCGATTCCTGGCTCAATATTTATTCCACTCGCAGCATGCCAAAGCATTACTTTTCAACAGTGATAAGAACAGCCAACTTACAGATGTCGTTTCAGCTTTGAAGATGGACAAAGAGGGCAGCGAGAAGAGTGGTTCCATGAGCCCAGACAGCATCGGATCAGAGAAACGTCCAGATGAGTTATTTGAGCCCCAGGTCCAAGGGTTCTTTGCCGGTGAACGAGTTGTACCAGAGAGCCCCACCATGGATATGCCATCCTTTGTACCTCCGAATGTCCAAAACCAAGCCAAAGAATCTGCAAGATCACTAACACTTCAGCCTACATATGGTGAGCCGATCACAGTGTCAGAGAAACAGCCATCAGTGGAGGTGGTAGAGTTCAGTAGCCTTGGTTCTCCCTCTGCTTTCTCTTCAGTGGGAGACAAAGTTCAAGGAGCAGACCAGACGAGAGATGAAAGAGACCGATCTGGCATGTCAGCTTATTTTGAAACATCAGCAATGGAGGTTGATGAGGCTCCACAGTGTAAGGGCGAGGGCTACTATGAACTGAGCAGAGCTGGTGAGGAGAAAGGTGATTCCAAGCCTCATGAAATCAGCTACCACACACTAGCTGAAGCCCAGAATAAACCTGAAACTAAAAGTACAGAAGACAGTAAAGTGTTTACTCTTCCTGATAGGAGCAGTGATTGCAGGCTTTCTCCGGGTAAACTGGCCTTGGAGCAGAGGAGTTACTCATTGAATATCACCATTGGAACAATGGATCAAGGTGGCCAAGGCAAACTTAGAAATTTCTCCCCACTAGCCACTGATATCATGTCCTACACTAGTGGAAGTCTCGATGAGTCAGCAGACTACCTTCCAGTCACTACACCATCAACGGAAAAGCCTCCATCCTTCCCCCCATTGATCTTGGAGACTGCTGCTTCCGTCACTTCAGATTCATCATCTCCTCCAAGGACCACAGAAACAGTTTCAAAACCCAGCCCTGAACCAGAGTCGCCAGAATCGCCGCAGCCCCTTCAAGGTGCCTATAAAAATGGCACAGTGATGGCGCAAGACTTGCCTGAAATGCTTGACCTTGCTGGTACCCGTTCCAGACTAGCATCAGAAAATACTGAACCAGATATGTCACGAAGAAAGTCAATTCAAGCTGAGGCTCTTGCTTTTACCGATGACCCACTGGCTGGCTTTGTTTCTGGGGAACATAGTCCTGGGGCCAGAAAGAGTGATAGCCAGCTGGAAGAGATGGGCTACTGTGTCTTCAGTGAATATTCGGGGCCAATGCCGTCACCTGCAGATGTGTTCAGCCCTACAGACACTTCTGCACAAGTCTTCACCCATTCTATCCTGCAGGAGAAAGTGGCTGAGCAGGCAAGGAAAATGGCAGTCAGAGACTCATCTGTGGAGGACAATGTTCAGCCATCAGGCGACGCAAACATCAGTGAAGAGAAAGGTCAGATGCAAGTAGCGAGAAAAGATTCTGCTGATGAACAGGCCGCAAAGGTTGATGATTATCAGCTAAATAAACCTGAAAGTGAGACCCTAGCTATTCAGCTCAGTGAGGCTTTCATAACTCCAACAGTTACAGTGACACTAGAAGAAGGTGGGAGATCAATGAGTGACATTGAAAGGCAAGCCAGTGGTGAAGGCTCAGCATCAGAAACTGAGATTGCTGATTACGAGAGGCAAATCCGCAAATTGGAGATGGAGGACAGGCCACTCAGTATGGAGGAGGAGAGAGAACTCCGGGAGCTTCGGGAGAAGGTGAAGTTAGTCCACCAGGAGGCTTATGAGGAAGTGGATGCCGAAGATGTGTATCAGCTGACTGGTGTGGCTAAGGACAGAATTGCAAGGCCTGTCAAAACTTCACCTGCTTCATCTGTTGAGAGCAATATTGATGATGACAAGTTGCTCTCTCCAGTGCTCTCACCTTCCAAGCTTAAACAAAGAGAAGTGTATGGTTCCCCGAAAAGAACACCTTCACCAGTGTTTGGAATAAACAAAGAGGAAAAAGAGAAAGAGGTTTCAGAAAAAACTAATATCGAAGAAAAAGAAGCAGCAGAAAAGAAAATAAAAGAAGAGAAAGAAGAGGCAGAGAGGAAAATTAGGGAAGAGGCAGAAAAGAAAGAAAATGAATTGAAGGAAAAAGAAGAAAGGGAAAGGCAAGAGAAAGAAGAAGCAGAGAGAATACTGAATGAAGAAAGAGAACGGGAGAGAGAACAGAAAGAGCAGGAGATGAAAGAAAAGAAGGAGAGAGAAGAAAAAGAGAGAGTGGAGAGAGAGATGAAAGAGAAAGAAGAAAAGGAGAAGAAAGAAAGAGAAGAGAGGGAAAAGGTGGAGAAAGAAAAGAAGGAAAGAGAGGAAAAAGAACAAATTGAAAAAGAGTTGAGAGAGAAGGAAGAGAAAGAAAAGATAGAGAAGGAAGAAAAACTAAAGATAGAGAAGGAACTGAAAGAGAAGGAGGAGAAAGAAAAGATAGAGAAGGAACTGAAAGAGAAGGAGGAGAAAGAAAAGATAGAGAAGGAACTAAAAGAGAAGGAGGAGAAAGAAAAGATAGAGAAGGAACTGAAAGAGAAGGAGGAGAAAGAAAAGATAGAGAAGGAACTAAAAGAGAAAGAGGAGAAAGAAAAGATAGAGAAGGAGGAGAAAGAAAAAATAGAGAAGGAAGAAAGAGAGAAAGTGGCTGAGATGCAGAAAGGGGTTGCGGGAATGCCTGAGGGAGAATCAAGACAACCAGAGGAAAAGGAAACCACTCAGTCCATGGAGAAAGAGGCTGAAAAACTTGCGGAGGCTGAAAAGGAGCAAGGGAAAGTTGAGACAGAAATGTTAGAGAAAGCTGGAGCAGGGGCTGCTGTCGAAAAGGAGATGCCAGAGACTCACGCTGCCATCGAGTCTGTGGTGACAGTTGAAGATGATTTTATCACTGTGGTTCAGACCATCGATGAAGCAGAAGAACCGGGACACAGCGTTCGTTTCTCTGCTCCACCTGAGGCACCGGCCACTTGTGTTGCTGGCCAGAAAGAAGTAGAAGAGGAGGAGGAGGAGGAGTCTGTCGAGTTTGCCCAAGAAGCGGACATGGAAGCTGCCAGTCTAGAAGAGGTTGGTGATGTTCCTGAGACCCCTGCCTCCCCTGAGAAGGAGGGTCATCCCATAGAAACAGAAGGACCAACAGAAAGCTACGATAGAGATGAAACCACAATGGACGACTCCATCTTGGACAGCTCCTGGGTTGACACACAAGGTGAGAACTCTTGGTGATGGTGGGTCACTTTAGATGGTTACCTTTTTATGTTATCCCTGTTCTGCTTGAAAAAATATATACTGTATATAATGACAATGTTCCATATTTTTTTATGTACTCTCTAACAACACTGCAGATGATGACAGGAGCATGGCAACGGAGCATATTGAGCCATTGCCCCAGATGTCCAGCCCAGTCAAAAAGCCGGCTGTGGTCCAGGGCAAGCAGAGCCACCAGAAGAAGACAGAAAAAATGGAAAAGACAGTCAAACAAAGGGCCAAGGGAGGGCGGCCAAAAGGCAGAATCTCCACACCAGAACGCAAACCTGTTCGTAAAGAACCTGTCTACATCCCAAGAGAGGAAGTCAGGAAGAAAAAAGGTTGTCCTTATTCTCTTTCTTTTTCACTTTGTTTTTTAAGAAGAGGTGGATTATTGAGTCACTCAGTTAAAGTTTATCATCATGTTATAGGTCTTGTAGTCTGTAGTACTTCATATTGAGTGAAGAGATTTAAAAATGGGCTTCACAACATAATATACCTTAGCGTTGCTCTTTGCCGTTGAATATTCACTGAAAACACAGAAACTTTTTATGTATTGATTGACACAACTGTCGTTAAAAAATGTCTTTTCAGTATTCTACAAATGCAACAGCTACAAAGGAGATTGATGGGAATTTGTATCCTGCAGAATTTCATCACTGTCCATCATTTATCATTGTAATTCTTGTGCTTTTGACATTAACCCTGATTTCTCCAATAATGTAGCTGTGATAAAGAAGACTGAGCTTACCAAGAAAATAGAGACTCAGACTCAATCCCCATCCAAGAGGAGTGCGATGAAACCATCAGTCCGTCATACCCGACCCACCCAGCACCACTCCTGCCCTAGAAGGAGAACCACAGGTGACATTTTGCCACAAGTGGTGCTTTCTACAGGAAAGACCTCAGAAGGACAATTTCCACCTGTCTTACCTCATCTGTAAACTTCAGTTTGGTTTTGACGTCCTTTTTTTTATTGGTTGCAGTAGTTTACTTTGGTCATGTGTGTGTCTGATTGTATTTTATCACAATAAAAATTGTCTTCCAACAATTTATTCATTCATTCTGCTTTATTTATGTTTTATTTTGTGCACATTCTCTTTGTTTTAAGACTAACTTAGCACCAAGCTGAAAACATGAATTTTGGTTTAGAGCTAATTTGATTGCAGAATTCATTGAACACTTTCTAAGTAGAAAATGTTTGTCACTACAGCTTGGTCAGCAAAAAAGTTTTTCTGCTGTTGTTAAGTTACTTTTTAAATACATTTGTCCTTGCTGTTACCATTTCAAGAAAACTCTTTTCATGTTATTGGTTCTCTGATGCTTTGTCCAGTGATATAACGATATTTGATAATTGATTCATGTATTTGTATTATTTATGGTTATCTGGTCATCAGTTAACTGGTGTGAAAAACTTAAAACTTTTCTCCCTTCTCTGGCTAATTTATGAATAACATTATCCATCTAAGCTTTTTCCACCCTAAGGTTGCCAGGCAACAAGTAATCCAGGGTTTTGTTCTCCGGACCTGATACTATATAACAGTCTGTAATGCTGCTCTGTCCCAGAGGCAGTTTGCACTCCATTTTCCCCTGACGGCCTGAATTCTGTGTCACTGATGATGAAAGCTCTGTACGATGCGGCATTGCCCCAATTAGATTATTTCCAGGGTTGACTTACATAATACAAAATCCCCCATTCTGTGTGATATTTTGCCAAATCTTTACAGAGCAGAGCTCTCAAGGGGCAGCAACCCGCTCTATACAGAACATTTGATTTGTTAATTTGTCACAACGGTAGGTTTGGGAGTACAGAGTGCTTTTATGGCATTTCTGTAGGTAGGTCATTGAAAACGCTCTCCCTTGCTCCCATTCAGTGTATGAAGGTTAAATATGTCTCTGTCTCTGTCAACTATTTTCTGAATTTGAAGTTCTGTCTTTCTTTCAGAGGTGCTACCAGACAGTCGCCAGCCCCTTAGTGTTGCCAGGCAGTCTCGCGAAAGAGCATCGGTGAGTATAGTTGCCTGCATGACAATGGCATGATCTCCAACACAAACAATCTCCCACTGAAATACAGACAGACATTAAAGCTTAACTGGCAACCACCCTAAAACTCCAAGTAAGGAACATCAATCAGGAGGACGAATTGCTTTTCAGGAGATTTCTATCTTTAGTGTGAGAGACTGATTGCATTGTCACTGAAAAACTGAAGTATCCTACATCAGATCGGCTGTCACTCATTTCTTTGGTGTCTTTCATTATTTAGAGTCTTGGAACTGAGAGGCAAATATGAACCTCCTGATTCTGAAACAGTGCACAAGATGCCTCGCACATCTTTAGTGCTGACACTTAAAACGATAACACCCACATAATTAAGCAGTACATGAAGAAGAAGCTTTTACTTATTAACTTCAGTGAGTTTCAAAGAAACTTTATTATCCATCTAGATAAACACATTGAATGCTGTTTAAAGCAAGCACAGTCTACCCTCTGTCTTTATAAGCCCTAATCACTGCAGAGAACAGTGCTTTCTGTTTTCATAATACCATCACTCTTAGCTGTCCTTTGTATTTAAGAATAAAATGTAGATACTGGTTGCTTTGGCCTCTGAAAAATGTTTGTTATTGTTGCCTTGCTTAATTGAAGTAGACAAGAAGGATCCATTTAGAGATTTTTTTTCTTCTGAGTGGGTGTTGCATCACCTGGTGACATTTCTCCAGCGACTGCGGTCGTGACTCCATTTTACACCTCCACCATGGTAATCACAATGATTGTGTCTAAAATAACACAGTTTCTACATTTCTTAAATGTCATGCCAATACAGAATACATTACAGAATAATGTAAGCTTGTTTTATTACTTTGAGTCCACACTGTATTTCATTTTTGGTTTTAACATTTTATTTTCAGTCTTTAAATGCATCTGACACTTAGGCATGCAGTCTGACATGAAACCCTACATGATCATTGCAAACAGTTTTTTGTGTGCACATATTTGATTTGCATCTTGATTTTATATTTTTGAATTTGTTACTGAGATGCTTTTCATGACTTTTCATGAAAGGCTGTTTTGGCATAAATGCTAAAAAGCTAGATGTAAAGCTAAGGTGTCATTTCCTATCCCCAAAAAGCATTCATCTTGTCCACATTGTGCTCTGAAAATGTATGTTGAAACACACTGTCATTTACACTAGACTTTTGTCATCCTGTGTCCTTTACTGTGATGCCATGCTTTCCATCAATGGGGACTCATCGTTTTACCATCTCAGTGCCATTCCAATTGTTTGCCAATCACGAAGATCCCGACCTCCATTTTCAGACTGGCTTTCCCGTTAGATAGACCTCGAACCACGACAGCAGATTCTTTACGCTCCCCCATATTACAGAGATTCATAGCCGAGGTAAGTGAATGGTAGAATAGCACTTTCACTGCAGGAGCTCTGGGGGGAAAAATCCAGAATAACTTGATTTGAATATTACACACCTTTAATGACATGTTTTAACTTTAATTAAATGTGATTTCTGTATCAGTTCATGGATCTTATTCTTGTAATTTGATTTCTGACGGACTTAAACATTATTTTTTACTCCAAATGTCAACTTTACTAAAACATCAAAATGTCCTTAAACTAACCATTCCATGGAATGTGATATCTTTGGATCACATGAGGAAGTGTCTTCAAATTCAGCAAAAATGGTCTTTGTTATTAAGGAACGCAACTGTGCATCAAATCGGCTGTTGTCTGGTCATGACCGAGCTTCTGGTAGTGAGAGCTCTTCAGAGCCTCTTTTCCTTTTTGCTCTACACAGACCGTTTTCTTGCATTCAGCCAAAGCCCATTGAGATATTTGTAGATGATACTATTCGTACTACAAATGGAAGAAAATAAACAGTCCTGAAGGGAAAATCTGCAGCCAAATAGAGATTAAAGTCGCTGGGTCGTAATGTCTGTTGTGTTTGTCTTGCTCCTAGAAGAAGTGTCTAATGACAATCACATGCAAACAGTGAAAGTGTCAGTCTTTGGTGAAACATATGATGAGGTTCACTGCTACTTTACTGATTGGCAGAGGCATACAACCATGTGGAGGAAATTATAATTGAAATTAAACAGAGCCTCACTGGTCTAAGGATGTACCTCTGGTTTTTCTTTTGTCTTTTCCAACAGGACGGTGGGTCATGGAGCCCTGACAAGAGGTCTTCTCTAACGCGGCATGCTTCCATTCTGAGTCGTCGTGGTTACCATGAACATGAGGAGAGTTCAACCTCCATCACAAGTTCTGGTTCAACAGCACCTCGAAGACCAACATGTAGGCTGAAGCTTTTGCCGTTATTTAAATATTCATTACAGAGGATCTTATAAAACCAGCGTCCGGCTCCATCAGCCTCCAGAAGACTCCAGAACAAGTTTATTCAACCATTGTACCTATTATGATAAATGATGTCTTGAAATGAACTAAGGTCAACTCAAGTCTACCCAAGTTCCTGTTATCTGATCAACTAGCTTCTATAACTATAATTAATACGTTTATGTTATCTGTCTTTATTCTTCTATGTTGTATGCCAAGTGATGGAACTTTTTAATTCAATTCAAACTTTATTCACATACATACACATACCTATACATGCACATGTTTGTTTTTTAAGAAGCATTTAAAGGGAAAAAGAAAGTGTTCAAATCTAAACTGTAAATATGAGTATTACATCTTTTACTCACAATAAGATATTGTATTTCCTGATTCTTAGCTCCAGTGTATAATGTGGATATTTGTCAAATGTAGAACATAATTGTTCTTTTGTTAGTTTTGATATTTGATACCAATTTAGCTGAAATGTCTAATGTGGTTTTTTATGTTTTTGAAACATTTTCCCTTATGTCTCCTGCAGCGTTTCGGGCAGAGATGAGGGCAGAGCACAGGACAGGACGAGCCGCTAGTATGACAGGTAGAGAGGATTCTTCAGTGTTCTCAAATGATTTAAGGCACAGTCACTGTATCGGAATGTATCAAAATTATACACTTTTTTTTAAAGTAATAAGAACAGTAAGCTAATGCAAATTGATAATATATTTTAATAGTCTACATGATATATGTTTTATCTGCAATTGTTTTCTAAAAAAACATCTCTTATTTCCTGTTGAATAACCAGACTTAGAATAAACTTTTTGTGGTAGGTCAAATAAAAGCAGAGACAGAGTGCTTATACCTATAAAGAATCACAGATATAATGGTTGATGTTACCACTGTCACACCAAAAAAATTATAAAATGAATGTTAATAAATCTGATATGTTTGCAGGGCATCACATTGTCATTGATAGTATTTCTTTTTTCAAATAATAGGACCTAATGATTCTGTTTATCTTCAACTTTAGCTGCAACCATCACCTTCTTACCTCTCCAACATTTACAGAATCAGTGCGATCCCGTTCCGCTCGCAGTGGCCACTCCACCCCCCGCACCCCTGGCTCGGCAGCCATCACGCCGGGAACCCCTCCCAGCTACTCATCATCCTCTAGGACTCCTGGAACCCCACGCTCCCTCAGCTTGATGTCCCAAGAGAGAAAGGTGGCCGTGGTCCGCACGCCACCCAAGTCGCCTGCAACGACGCCCAAGCAGCTTCGAATCATCAACCAGCCACTGCCTGACTTTAAGAACATCAAGTCAAAGATTGGCTCCACAGAGAATATCAAGTACCAGCCTAAAGGCGGACAGGTGATGCTCTTCCCACTCACTTCCCTCACAATCTTCTCTGTACTGTAAATACTTTCCTTTCTGTAGTTTTGTATTCATACCTAAACTTATTTATTGTCTTCTATAAATCTATGTTTTTTACTTCTTAAAGCAGAGTTTGACATCTTTAGCAGGAAATTTAATTATTTCCATACCAGCATCATACAACAAAATATAAACTATATCATTCATGTCTATGTTCAATATAAATGTTGATATCTGCACAAAAATATCATCAATAAACAATGAGCTTAGAAGTTCATTTCCTGGAATTAACAATGCTGTAATGATGATTAACATCTACTGGCTTTCCTCTGCCTTGATATAGTATGTTTATTTCCCATGCTCTAAAGCTCTATCCTACCCCTGCCTAATTAGTTGTCTTTTTCTTTAGTCCCTTAGCTATCCTTTTCCACTGTAAGTCCTCTTGCCGTACTGCTGCAAGTGTAAAATCAAGAATTAAGAAAGATAAAAATATGAAGGTTACAACTATGTACATTAAGAGTTAATATATAGTTGAGCATCTGTGGCTCAGTGGAAGAGTCTCTCAACTGGAAGGTCTGGGGTTCGATCCCCAGCTCCTGCAGTTACATGTCAATGTGTCCTTGGGCAAGACACTTAACTCCAAGTTGCTCCTTCTGCTTTGTTGGCGGCAAGTGAATGTGTATGAATGGAATTAGTTAATACTGATGACCACACTATAAGCAACCTCTGCCATCGGTGTGTGAATGTGGTTTGAATGAGTAGGTGTAAAAGCATTTTGAGTAATCAGAAGTCTAGAAAAGCGCTTAACAAGCTCAAGTCCATTCACCGTATACCAAAATGAGCATTGATTAAAACTAAAGACGTTTGAAACGAGGAGGAAACAGAAATAAAATAATACATACATTTCCTGGGTAACTTATATTAGTTCTCTTGGGACCTACAATTTTTGATAGCTTATTTTAAATAATGGAAAGTCATAGGAAAGGCATGTTCCTGTTAATGATGATAGAATTCTAAAAATGTCGGATTTCTAGACTTTGTGTATTGATGCTCTCAGCGTTGCCAAGTGCATCCCTGTTAGGGGTTGGCGACTTGGCGTATTTCTTTCCTTCATGCGTGTTGCTCTCAGGGTTCTCAGGAAGGTGTTGTCGATTGGTTGAATGATTCTTCAAATATGTGAAGCACAGACTGACAGACAGAGATCCCATACTTAGGCAGAGAGCCGAGGTGTGAGCGAAGAGTGTCAAGAGTGTAGAAGAAGAATTTGTGAACCAAAGCCAAACTCAAAGGTGAGAAAATATCCAATTTAGATTTGTCAAATGGCAGGAAAGAGGACTCAACTGGGGTGTCCCTGTGTACAAGTAGGGACAATAAGCAGCTTTTACATCATTGAGATATTAAACAAGCAAATATAGCAATGGGCCTAAGCTCACTGACCATGTTACTATACATACATCAGTATTTCTGATGAAGATGAAATTGGCCTTTATGATGTCAAATGTGTTGTGATTTTGTCTCTCCACCCTAAACTTTAAAATTGTGAAGTCTCAAATTTCAATAAATAGAAACATGACCTGACTCGGACATTTCAATAAGTTTGTCTTAACTGTGAGCAGGACTTACCCCTTAAATGTTCACTCAACTCTTCATCCTGAAGACAGCACTTGTAATCTGTATTAAGAAATTGTGTTTTTGAAGCTGCACAGAATCTGAATAAGCAGGGAGTTTGGGACTACAAACTCGCCAATTTGACAGATATTATATTTCAGCATGAGTCCGAAACACAACGTCAGCTTGGCAGTGTGTCTGAAGCCATCAGCTTTTACAAGCCTCCACTGATGACCTGATTAGTCCAATACTTGGCTGCCATCTTTATGGCTCGCCTGTGCTGCTTTGTGCATCCAGCCAAAGAACAGGGAGGGATCATGCTCCAAACGCCTGCCCGTCATCTGCAGGAGAACCTCTCCGAGTGGATTTAGTGAGCATGTTTGCAGTTGTGTTGTTGTGTGTCCACACATGCAGGCTCTGTTCAAACGCTGTATCAAAGACGAAACTGCTGAGCCTTACTTTAAATCCATCTCAGAGTGGAGGTTTCTGCAGGGTAAAAGATAAGACTGGCTCTTCTTAGATGACCTTTGAACTTTTTAATTTCTCAAGAGCTTCCAAATTTGAGTTTATTTATTTATTTATAAAACTTTAAATCCCTGCATGTGGGAGAGGTTGCTTTGGCAGAACAAGTTCATTGCTAGTGCCACATTGGAAGGAATTGATGCTCTAGTCTTGTGACTGTGAAAAATGATGGCCAACCTTTTAGCCTTGGGGACAATTGAGGTTGTTTGTTTGTGGTAGGTGAATCTGTCTTTTTTTTTTTTTTTTACATTTGTGAAACACTGTGTTACAGATGGATTTAACAGAGTGTATACACGCTGCCATTTTTAATCAATTCATTACTTTGAATTAGATTGTTTTCTTTCTGTTTAGTGAGAATTTGTTTATTTTTACACACTTGTTATTTGCTTTAGAGCCTTAGTTTTCTACATCAAATTGAAAGATGAAGGTACAGTGATTCAGTGTTTGATAGTCCTGCTGCATTTCAAGAACTTAACAGATCACTTATAAAGGGTTATACAATTGTAAAATTCTAACTTCACATTCTGTTTAGTTTTGTCTACAAATCCTGGTGACTTTACCCTCAGCCAAACACAGGACGTGTGTGGTTGTTGGACTGCCCCCCCCCCCCGGGTGGCAGTAGGTGTCTGCTATCAGAGCCAAATGAATGATGGCAGCTCTTGTATAAACACAGGGGTCAATGTCTGGGCAGAGTGATTGTCCTTGTGCTATTTGGAAACAAGCTGCCGGACAGAAAGTAAAACATTGAGTCTGCTTCTTAAGGCGATGGCTTGATCTACTTTTGATCAGATGATTCAAGTGCTTTAAAGGCATTCCACAATGATGTGTTCATGAGATTCAGAAAGAACTGTTCAGATAAACACAGAACACCTTAAAGCCGCTATGTGTGTCTCACTGACTGAGCAAAGAAGAAAGAATGGGCATAATTATTTACTACAAGTACCAGACAACTACTGTGGAATTTTCATATAGTTTTTGTATATGAACTGATTTTTATTTTATTTTAATTCCTTCATTAAACCACAGTATACACTTATTAAGGGCTCAAACATGCTTAAGAATAAAGTAGGTTAGTGAAATGCCATTTTTCAAGTTAATGCCCACACAGTTTGAAAATATGGAGCATGAAATCTGGTTCTTCGCACTTTTTATTTCCAACAGGTCAGAACCAAGAAATGCAGCACATTATAAGCTCACTTCCCATCAGTTTTCAGTAATATGGTTGCCCTTGATAAGTTTCTAACTTAGCTTAGGGATGGTAGAATCAGTGGACTAGTAACAGTTTTCACAGTTTCCCACAAAATAATCTGCTCCTGACCTTTAGTAGTGTCTAGCTGCTCCATGGTCCATGTAGTTCCTATTTCCATGCAGCTGCAGTAAGCCCTCCTCCCAGCCTCTAGCAAGCCTCTGCCCAGCCTCTAACCTGTCCGATGATTGTCCTCATAGAAGCACGAGGACCAAAATATGCCATCAGAGGCCAAACGCAGGGTCTCTTGGATCTGGAAGTCAGTGCTGCGGCTCATCTCGGTTACTCTGTGTCTTTCAGCGGCACACAGTGTGACCTGGACCAAGGACATGCTGGTACTCCTCAGCACTCTTGTTGGCACCCGGTGTCTCATAGAGCCTAGATAAGAGTGTCCCAGTGAGATCATGAAAGACCTTTACAGTGTTTAACCGTCCTGAATTAGTTAAATGTTAAGACTTCTCTTGACTGATTAAATGTGCATTTAAATGAGTAGGTACAAGTCGAATAAAAAGTCGTGGATGAAATCATTCAACTACCAATTTAAAAGTCTGTTCCATTTTCTCCATATGACTTATTGAGATTTTCATTTTGACTATTGAATAAAGCAAATCGCACAGAGCAGCAGGAACAGCTGTTGACCAGCCATTGTAGAAAGGAGTCATTTGTTTGAAACATTAAGTCCGAGGTTCTGTTCTACATTTAACTGAACCTGTTTTGTATGTCCTGACACATATTTCCATTTAAACAGATAAAAGCTCATCAGAATACAATTTGAGTGTGAGACAAGAAACCAACAGCCCAAGGCGTATGATAGGCTGATGCTTTAGTAAAGTGTGTTAACGTGTGTCAATTTACCATTCTGTATTTTTAAACTGAATGTTTATCTTAAATAGAAATGTAATCACTTACCTGAGAATAGCTTCTTATAATGATCAAGTGATCATTTCATTTTAACTTTAAAGTATAAGATGACATTTATGGTACTAGAGGCCCATAATATGTTTGTATTTCTCCATAGATTCATATTTTAAACAAGAAGCTGGACTTCAGTCACGTTCTTTCAAAATGCAGCTCCCAGGATAATCTGAAGCATAGACCCCGTGGAGAAAATGTATGTACCCATTTTTCTGCCCTCCCTCTATATCCTTTAGAGGAGAAGGGTAAAGACCATCCACATGTAGTTTGTTCCCCTTGGTTTGTTTTTGTTTTTGTGCTGTGCTGATCTTGATAGTTCATTAGTATGTTTCCATGATTTTTTTCCTCTGCAGTGTGACTCTTACCTATCCGGCTGGGATGGTATCAGTTCTCGCTTTCAAACTCCAAACAAAAGGTTGCTTGTAAAGCGTTGTATTTCTTTCTCCTAAGCCTGATACAGTATTTACCCACATGCACATGAGTGCTCAATTAATACTCAGCAACTGGTCTGACAGCTTCTCGTTTTAGCCGCCTTCTTCCTGTGAGAGCAGTGACCTTAAACTAAAAATAACCCAGCTATCTTGTACCAACCAAGGTGGTCTCGTGGTGAGAGAGAGCAAAATCACCAAAGCCATATGCTGGCAAATGTCTGTCCAGTTAAAATATCCTTGAGCAACTCGCTGGAAGATTTTTTTTCTAGCAAGTTTCTCCCATTAGGCTTAAGAAATTGAAGTAGAATAATTTAAATTGAGGTGTGCCAAATCAGAAGCTCATGAATATGGTCTATTATTGAATTGAGTTTTATTATGCTGAATATTTATTCATTTTTTAAGACTGGCCTCCACCATTTGACACGCTCATTATGGGGCAATTTGTATCCTCAGCATACAAACTCATTACAGTAAAAAAGTAATATTGAATAATCCAAGATTTTTATTAATTTGTTTATTTAACAGAGACACATGGAATGAACATTGCTTCTTTTGTAAAAACAAAGTAGATGCCATGCATACAGGTTTCTAGCCGTGGTTAATTTGCATGCTATATCCCTGGCTAGGCTTTTAGGATTCAAACAGAACCTTAAGATTAGTGTGTAAATAGATGGTACCACACTATGAATTGACCTGCAGAGACTTGGGGGATGACGTCTAAATTGAATAATGTATTTCTATGAAAGAGTTGATAACATGCATGGGTGTTAAAACCAAGCCATGCGGGATCATTAAAGGTGGCCCTATTGAAAAGAGGAGCTCCTGTCTCCCATCTGGCTCTGAGCGCTGGCTGCAGGGCAAAGGTTCATCACAGGTGTGCTGTGTAAGTCAGCAAACTACTGTATGACTGTTTTCCCCCTGCGCTCTCTGCTCCACGGCCTGTTTGGGCTGAATACGGCAAACATTAGGCTTGAAACCTGGAGTGAGTGGAAGAGTTATGTCCACCTGGAAAAAGGTTCCACATTTAAAGTCCAACTCTTTGTAGTTGGAGTCTTGGCTTATCTCCCAGAGGGGATGAGCATTCAAATATTGGATCCTGAATGTGGCACAAATTAAGGATTAAACGTACGGACAAATACATTTGGTTTGATTTCCCCTTTGTGTAGTATTTGTCTTTTCTGACCCATCCAGCAAGGGATAAGTCACATTAAATATGTGTGTCTTATGTGTGAACTTTCTCGCTGTAATTGTGTTCACAGTTCACCTCTATGAACATGTATTCTATGTATTTCAAAAGAAAGAGGGGCTCTATGTATGTAATAGGAACAGATAATACAACTTCAACAACTTGTTTGTCCTTTCTCTTTTAAATACATTGAATATGTATGTATGTGGTATGTCTTCTTTACCCCGTGTAGTTCCCATTGCTTTGACTGTGTTTCTGGGTGCAAAATGCATTTATTATTATTTATGCTATGTACTGTAGTATTTCTGCTCCGTCTGCATCTCACTGCTGCTTTCTCTCCTTGCAGCTAGAGCAAGCCATTAACCATTGCAGTATACTCATATTTTATCATCCTTGCAATCTAAACTAACGGCCTCTAGTGTTCACTGCTTTTATTTTCACTACTGAGTCTGAATGCAGAAGGAGAAAAAAAAGAAGGCTACTGTTGTTGAGTAGGGGGCCTCTTACTTGTGAGACAGAGTGATGCAGAGATTTCCTGAAGGGTTCACGTTCCATCCTGACGTAAAAACAAATGAAGCACAGTGATTTCTTGATACTCTGCATCTAAACAATTTATCCTTTAGCTGAAAAACACACTAATAGTTTGTTTTTTATTCAAAAGAAAGAATGATTCAGTTTGTTTCAGAGAATCAAATATTTTAAAAAGAAGGCCTAGGATCCTCTGGAGAAGACACAGAGCAGAGCCCTAGGGCAGGTTTGGGTACATTAGGCAGGCTGACTCAAGGATTGAAGCTCATGAAGTGAGAAGTACTGAGATTAATGTGTTTCCTCTGTTAGTATTGAGTCATCGTATCCATTTAATTAATTTTGTCTCGAGCAAAGGGGAACCACTTGGTCACATATTACTGCCCACATTACGGCAAAAAAAAACCCAACTTAGCTGCCAAGGAGAAAATATTATTTGGGAAGATACAAGATCTATTATTGGAGGATCTTCAGACCTCGAGGCGCTGCAACCTAAGAGAACATATTTAGATTGACAAAACACAAGCAATTAATACATCTTCACTTACTTGAAAACAAGTGGAAAGCATTGAGAAAATGTGAGCAAAATACTGAAAACAAAACCAAATACAGAAACAAGCTGCAAGTAGCAAAGATGACATCAGAAACGTTTTCTCCTGGACAATAAAAAGTGATGATCATAAACGGGATATGCCTTATAAAATGGAATGTAAAAGTTATTAAAAAAAGTTTTCTGTCAGAAAATGATGGTTGAAAACGATCTGATATTGATATTTCTTTCAAACATGTCACAGCCATGTACAGTATGAGCGTGTCCATCATTGTTTGTAGTCCCCTTGAAGCAGATTCTGTCTTCATCCCTGCTACTTATAAAGTTTCTCTCGTGGTTGTGGGGTCTGTATGTACGGCCTTGTTTCTGTCTCTGGTCTTAGTTTCTCATGTGTTGTCTAATTGGTGAGTTGCTTGAGATTTTCTCTTGTTCGTGTAGTTTCGACTTACAGTGCAACACATCCACGGGTCACATTAGCAAAATAGCAGTTTAATATGAACTACCTTGACAGGAAGCCCAAGCATTCTCCCACCTCACTCCTGACCTCCACCCCTGCAGGTTCTCATCCCCAGTGTTAGGCTGGACTATAGCCATGTTCAGTCTAGGTGTGGGTCGTTGGACAGGCGGGGCTACGCGGCAGGAGGTGGAAACGTGAGTCTTGTACTGCAATTCCATTGTCCCTGTGTTTATGTGAGTGCTTTTTTTGTTGTGGAGTAATGTGTGTTTAGTTTTTTCTTTACACCTTTCACCGTGCTTAACCGTTTCCTACTTTCTTGTTTTGTCACTCGCAGCAATGCTCTTTACTCCACTGCTGTCATAGACATTCTCATATAAGGGTTTGTGTCTGCTAAGAAGTTATTATGACAAAATGTTTCATGTCTACTCCTCTAACATGGAAAGCATTCAGGAATATTGCAGTGTGTTACCTGTAAGGTTTATGCTGACTGTTTTACAAGCAAATTTGGGGGGTGACAGGCAGAAAAGGAGGTGCAGGTAGGATTTGAACACAAGTCAAGGTCATGTATCAGCACTTGCTGTTGGAAAGCCTTCAAAACATTTCATGTAAATTATTCTTAATATAGTCAATTAACTAAAAGAATACAAATAAAAAATAAAGTTTAGATACTTTTTTAAATGTCTTAAGTCTAGTTTAGCAACTTTCTAATACTTAACTTCTGTTCTGAATTATTCAGAATTTAGCTTCTACCTACAATTGTTGCTTCATTAAAGTAACATTTTATTAAAACTGACAGTGCAGAAGTATAAGTACAGTGTGCAGAAAGGCAAATTGTAATGTTTTATATAGGACTGTATTGGTTGTTATTTCTTTCAACCTGTACTTCAAAAGTAATTCTAAATATGCAAAATACAGTCAAAAACATCATCAAGATATTAGAGAAAGAGTCCACATCGCTGGTGGAATTTTGGAAATATATGACGTCCTGAAAGACAAGTCAGTCTGCAGCCACAGACACAAACCACTGCCTGTCCTTAAACTCATGCTGCACATCCCTGCTAGTGTCATGCATGGCTAGGGATTCCTGGTAGATGAACGGGCTAAGATATGTTGTGCTCATGGTGTTGTGGTTGTAATGTGGCTCACAACCATAACCTACAGCCCCCTCCCCCGCCACCCTCAGGCTGTGTAGGGAAGCAGACATACTGTATATGACCACCATTATATTCCTACAAATGACAAGCATCTAAATCGATGACTTGGCCCAAAGGTGTGTTGTAGTGTTTTATATAAGCACATGGTGTATCTTTTTTCGATCATTGTGCTGGTTGTTAAACTCTCCACTCTGTTGTCTCATCTGTTCACTCCTTTAACATCACTCACTGGTTTTCTCTTTACATTCCCAGGGTTGGTCACATAACTGAAACAATCTGTATCTCTTCTTCGCCTGTGGCAACTTTATACTCACATTACTATTTTACTGTCATTCAATGAATACTATTTATATGGTGTATATTTGGCCGAGTGTCCGAATGTGCCATGCATTTTTTACAATAGGAACAAGTTACAGCACAATCTTGTATTTATTTCTAAAACAGATTGCAGCAGTTCTCTGCACATTATAAAGGACTGTAATCCGACAGTCCCTGTGTTCTGCTGTTTTACATATTCCCTGGTATTTTTTAATAATTACATGCAATACGATAAGGTTGTTTTTGAATGTGGAAAATGACAGCTTTTTATTTTAAATTCATGCAAAATCAGTTTTTTAGAACATTAGCTTCAGTATACCCTAGTTGAATCTTTTATGTGTGCATCCTCCGAGCTTGCTAGAAGGGACCTACAATTGAACTGTGAGCTCTGACCTTAAAATGATCTGACTTTGCCTCTTCCAGGTGCAGATTCAGAACAAGAAGATTGACTTGAGCCATGTGACCTCCAAGTGTGGCTCTCTGGACAACATCAATCATCGGCCAGGTAACAGTTTAAGGGATAGCAGTAGGGATGGTAGCGCTGTACGTGGGTTAGAGAAACACGTTGGTGACCAGATGGTCTCTAACCTTGAGTCTAATAGTCGAATGATGTTCCAATGTCATCTCTTTATGTTGCAACCCAAAACAGCATGAACTTCATATACACACACTCAGACATGCACATTCACAAAGCCCTGTTCTGACCTGTTTGCTCCCTCCTGTTACTCTTTTGTTACTACCTACAAATTTGCCCCACCATACCGCCTCAGTGCCATTTTTATCACAAGGTCAAAAAAAAGAAGCACAGGCATCACTTTGCAGGTTTATCAGCTAGGTGTAAATGCTGCTAGGTGTAGCTTTCCATCTGGTTATAACAGAAATCAGTTCAGCAAGCTGAAACATTACTTCACTCTGTCTCTTCCTGCATGAAAAACAAATAAGCAGTAGCTTGAAAGTAAATTTAAAAGAAATCCAAATTGGCTAACTGGAATGCCCGTTTTAAATGTAATAATGCAGATAATGAATCCACACACAGATCACATTGTCAGACTAGGTGTGAATAGAACCAAGAAGTTTCAAATACTAATGGTTTCTAAGTCTTCTTTACCTGTATACAGTTTGGAAGACACAGGGTGCATAACATTTCATCCACTGTCGCTGTTTGCAAATTGACTTTAAAGTACCATTCGATCCCATTTGAATTACAAATATGCAATGCTAGTATACAATTCATATAACTGCTTAAATGACACTTAGTTAAATGAGGTGCAGTACTAATGTATGGGAGCAAACAGTAAACTACATTTGGATTGACAACCTGATGTAATCTGTCCAAAGGCAGCTGAATGTGGGAGGTGTTGTGGATACTGGCAGCCTTTGTGTGTTTTGTATGATTCTACTCTAAGTGTGTGAAACTGGTTGTTGATAACTTGAGGATTAAATAGACTGCATCAAACATGAACGGCTTTATACATCTGATTTTTATCTAAAATGTAAAATTGTTGATCATGAAAGAAGAACTGCAAATCACGAGAATTGATTTTATTACTGATGTATCTTTCATAGCCATTGAGTAAAAAACACAATTAGTAATTCAACACACCTTTCATAAAGATTATCAGAGGTGATATAAATGAGTTTTGTACTTCCAAATAAAAATAGTCTTGTACTCTTACACTGATCCCAAATAAGAAGGATCATGTTTTCATCAGGAATTCATATCTGCATGATTTGATAACAACCTGGGGTCACTGGTTTGCATATATCTTTTTATTATTCTTGAACTTAGTTGAATAATAGTTTTTTAGGTAAACTTATGGAGGTCTCTCAGAGTCTTTGCTGTCTTCATTCAGTCTTTAGCAGTACCTCCCCTCCCCTCTAGGTGGAGTTGTGGTGACTGTTATCGACCCGGCAGCTCCATCTCTTCCCCTTTCTTATTGTGTTATTCTATTTCACATCATTTATTCCATAATTTCCCATGGACATATATGCTTTTTCCACACAGCATTACACATTCAACCTCCATGTTCAATCTGTTCCAACAGAGCCAGAACTATGTGACCAAGAGACTAAATACCACATCTCAATTTGATTGCTCCGCTTCCTATTTCCTCTCCTCAGGGGGCGGTAACGTTCGTATCGAGAGTGTGAAGCTGGACTTTAAAGACAAAGCCCAAGCCAAGGTGGGTTCCCTGGATAATGCTCATCACTTGCCTGCTGGACGCCGTGTCATGGTGAGTGTCAGCTCCATGCTCCATCCTGATTAAAAGGAAAACAAGTTTTTGAGAGATTGTCTTTATGGTCACTTTAGATTTAAACCTTGTAGGAAACATACTTAACTCTTTACATCATTTTCTATTAAGTATTTAGAGATAGACATTTCAATCACCTGATATTTACCTGTAATATGGATTGTAGATTGTAGATTTATTCATCGCTGTGACTATAGGCATTACTGTAATCCAAAAAGATATATATGCACATAGTCTGACATACTGTGGAGTTAAATAAGTATTAAAAAATAAGAGGTACTTTAAATTGTATTATTAGTGTTTATTCCTTTTTTGGTGATATTGTCTTTATTTATTCTTTATTTAGTCAGGTAGCACTGTTGAGATCAGGATCCATTTTCCAACCAGTATAACAGAAACAAAAGAACTACACAATAATCAAAGATTCAATCAAAAGGATGACAAGACACATGAAAAAAACATTTTTTTCTGTTTTGTAGAGCTTTAAAATGTCCAACATGTAAATATTTAAATACAAATACGTGCCAATGTAGAGTTTCCAACAGGCCAATCTTCCAAAAACTTGTATTCCTGTATCTGCCTGTGAGGGTAGCAGTGAAGGTATAGTATAAACCTCTATCAATAATGAATGTACATGTTTATTCAAACACCTTTCTGTACATTCTGCTTATCAAGTATTCAGTAAGACTCCGACACTCAGTTAGAGGACTCAGCAGCAGTGTTTGGGGAACATCTAGAAAACAAAGTTGTAACATTCACTGATATTCTATTTGCAGTTTTTGTCAAACTGACTCACAAATATTCAAATATTTGAACACTTGGAGATATATGAAGTAAAAGGCAATATTATAAGTAAATAATATAATAATACTTCCCCATCTACATCTCACTCCACACCACCTTCCTCTGCAGATCGAGAGCCACAGGTTGTTGTTTCGCGACCACGCCAAGGCACGAGTGGACCACGGTGCCGACATCATAGTCCAGTCCCCCGGTAGGTCCGGCTCCATGTCGCCCCACCGCCACAGAGATAGCCATCTATCATCCTCCGGCAGTCTCAACATGATGGATTCACTGCAGCTAGCAACCCTGGCCGAGGATGTCTCTGCAGCTCTGGCCAAGCAGGGTTTGTGAACACTGGATCTCTGGATTCTGCATCGTGGACATCCTCACCCTGATCCATTTGAACTCTCCTGAACCACTCCTGCCACCCTGAGGCCATCCTCAGCTAAACCACAGCCTCTAAACACTCTCACTTCAAGTTTCATCATTTTTAGTAGAGACTGAAATTAGGAGCTACTGTACTTTGGTCCTCTTCATTTCCTATTTTAAATCCAAATATGTGCTTTTACTGATTTGTTCCGTTGGCCTCTCTCTTTATGAATGATGTTGCATAGAATAGTTCAGTCTGACCACTGGTCCCGGATAACTTGTTACATACAAAGTGGGATCAGGCATTGGCTTGACTGGTCCTGGATCAGTATTTAGAAGACGCTACAGCCTCTTTTTTTTTCTACTTTTAACAAGGAGTAATGCGACCAGCACACCATGCAGCACGTATTGTTCCTGCTCAGTGCATGGACGCCAAACCCCCTAATGAACCAAGCATCCTTACTGCAAGTCATTCTTATCACCCAATATTTAATATATTTAACTAATATATATATAAATATATATATAGAAATATGTACAAAAAAATACAAGTACTTTGCCATCTACATGTCCTGAAACATTTTAAAAGGAAGTGACAATATGGCTATCAAATAAACTTGTAAAATTGCATTACTGCAAGACCTAGGTAATGTTATAACAAGCATGTATTGATTCTAATCTTAAAAGAGGCTATTTTGTAACCTAAGAAAGGATTTTAGTAAGTTATTTCCTCAACCATTGGTTTAAGATACAAAAAAAAAAGTTCATGTTTTGTAGTTATTAGTTGTTTACAGTGTTATGCTTGGTGACAATGTCAGACAGCTGAATTGGTGTTGCTAAGGAATGTATCTCAGTCCTGTTGAAGATTATCATACACTTGTACCCGGTCAGTAGTTCAAAATAGACGCAAAGTTAAAAGCAAGAGATCATTCCACACACCTCTGTCTAATAAGGAAACAAAAAGTATCTTGTCTTTACAGCTACAGATGTTCAGC
The DNA here is from genome assembly GCF_963584025.1 of Labrus mixtus. Lineage (NCBI taxonomy): Eukaryota > Metazoa > Chordata > Actinopteri > Labriformes > Labridae > Labrus > Labrus mixtus. The sequence goes on from NC_083624.1 coordinate 22,583,288, forward strand.
TCACATGAACAGTGCGGTGGACACTCCTCTGAAAACACAGGCCGACGTTGCACTCATCAGGACTGTCTGGTGTCTGGACTGAGGAAGACTGCAACACGGGACCTGAGATTTAGCAGAAGACAAAAGCTACTCTGAAATCTGTTTGTGTGTGCGCGTTTGATGCAGATCCAATGCCGTTTTATGACGTATGCTTCCGTACCTGGATGTTTTGTTGCAATGTGTGGGAGAAGAAAGTGGAGAAAAAAAAATATTTTGAAAACTCATCATAAAGACATTCATGAAGAAAAACAAAAATGGCCGAGGGAACTCGGATCCTGTTTCATCTCTTAGGATAAAAAAAAGTGTTTGGGTGATCTAGTTACTTTTTCAGACATCATTTGTGGTATATCCTGCCTACTTAATGCCCTCACCTGAGATTGTTTGCTTCTGTGTTTTTCTGCATACCCCATCTCCGTGTGCCCCCTTCCTGCCTCCTGCTCTACCCTTCAGCAACTGTAAATGTATTTAAAAGGTCAAGTAGATGTAAGCAGTTTTTCTCTTGTTGATATGACAACAGTTACAATAAGTAATGACAATAAAAAGGACAAAGAGTGACACTAGAGTACTGTCTTCTGTTCTGAATACCATTGAGCCAATCGTCAGTGATTGATTGATTGATTGATTGATTGATTGATTGATTGATTGATTGATTGACATTTTTGAACATTTTCGTCTTTGTTTTATTTTCTAAAGTTGGATAAGGAGGGTGAAACCTCATCGGTCCAGGAAGTACCAGTCATCAGAAACTCAAATACAAAATGAAGACAGGGCCCGGCTATGGTGTAAAAAGGAAAATGATGTGGGCTAAGCTAATTGACAGTTAGCTTTAGCTTGTGCAGAGCCATGATACATGTCCCCTAAAATAATTCACTTGTCATTTGATACGTTTCTTGCTGAATTATTTATGCAGATGATTTAGATAAAATAAATAGATTGAAAAACTTAAAATGGGAGTTTGTCAAAATTTATTGTGAAATGGCAGAGGAAACAATAAGTTAAGACCTAGGGATGGGTTTGGTTTAGGAGTGGATACATCTTGATGGCCAGTCCTGAGCCAAATCAGTCACTTGGCTGTCAGAAAGAGAGCCAGCCAGACAGGAAATGACCAGGGAGGGATGGTCATCATGATCCTACCTTCCCCTCCATCACTGGTCCGCTCTGAATACCAGTGATGTTTAAAAAAACATCAACAAAGAGACGATGGGACTTGTCTGAAGATGAGGATATAGAAACATCTCGCAGTAGGAGGAGGAGGAGGAGGGGAAAAAAGCACCAGTTGGAAAAAAAAAAAATGTGTAGAACACAACAAAATAAGGGTTCAGGAAATGACATCTCATAGTCCTTTGTTCCCCCTGCTTCCTCAGGTGGTACAGGAAACAGTGAGTGGATGTCGCGACACCATGGGGTCTGCACATATATGATGCTCACCACTGCAGTGACGGGGTCCTTACACAGACATGATGTGCTTGACAAAGGCTGCAGATTAAGACCAGGGCAACACACAGAGAGGACAGAGAGAGGAAGACAAAGTAAACAGAGTTAGTTCTAAGATTTATTATTAAAAATTTTTATGTATTTCTCTAAATTACTTAAAACGATTGAGATAAATGACTAAAAATCCCTCTACACAACTACACAAAATACCTGACCTACCCTTTAAAAGAGCAGACAATTCAAAGAAAGAAGAAGAAGAAGTCAAGATATCATGACTATTGGTCCTTAGTATTGACCATTGAAGATAATGCTGGGTCCTACGTTTCCCATAATACAACTCAGCGAGATGTTGTCAATAACAACATGGGTAATTTTTTCAAATATTGTAGGACCCTTCATACAAACACGGCAAAGTGTTTTTACAGCCAGAGGGATGATCGTTGAGTAAACAAAATTAAACTTGTTCATTTCATATATATAGGCTATATATATATATATATAAACATAAATTGTGATAAAGAGAAAGGATTACTATGTAAGAATATATGATGAGTCATAATGTTGTCATTTTTGGCTCACCCTCATAGTTGATACAGCCGTTCTCATCCTCCTGTCCGGCCATGAGAGAATCAATCTCAGTCTCAGTCATCTTCTCTCCTGCAGGGGGAGGCAAAAGACAACAAGTTTTAGTAACATATACACACACTCACATTCACACACACATACACATGCACACTGGTGTCCTGGCCTGACTCACCCAGTGTTGACAGAACGATACGAAGCTCAGCGCCCATCACTGTGCCGTTGCCCTCCTTGTCAAAGACGCGCAGACCCTCAACGTAGTCCTCAAATTGGGCCTTGTTTGGGCTGTTGATGATGGACTGGAGCATGGGCAAGAAACCCTCGAAGTCCACTCTCTTGCTGGTCATGTCTGCATAAAGGACGTTGAAAAAGTAAGAACATAATATCTCCGTTGAGAGATCCTTCTCAAGGCATTTTCAGTGGCAATAAGCCCCTTTAACATGTTTTTGCAGTGGAGCAGGGTCCTGTTTTGTGACATTTTGGAAGGATGAAGTTTTGTTTAGACATGGCATTAGCATTGACAATTTAAACCACTAGGTAGGTGTGAAAAGCAGTTTTCTCAGCCTGTGAGTGCTTTTATCATTTTTTTTTTGGAACAGATGTGTTTCATGTGTTGCCTCCTTTACAAAATTTTGGAAAGACCAGTCCTGTTAATAATAATGATGTAAACATAAAAAAAAAAAAGAAAGGAAAAAAGTAGTATCATACATGTCTGCACACTACTTTCAGTGTATTTAGTTTGAGAGTACTGAACATTTTTATTCATTAACAGCTTGGTTTAAAATGATCAGATTTCAATATAACACATTTCAAAAACTTCAGCTGAGTCTCTGATCTGAGCTAATACTGAAAAAGTCTCTCACCCTCAGCGCTGGGGTTTCCAAGCAGTTTGCCGACCTCTTTGTTGGTGGGGTTCTGTCCCAGAGCGCGCATGATGTCAGCGATCTGGCTGTAAGACACCTTGTTGTCACCCACTCTGTCGAACAGACCGAAGGCCTCCCTGTAGTCTGCAAAGCAAAAGGGAGGAGAGAGCACCTCGATGAATCCAGTGTTCCCGTGTTCATCAGCTGATTTCTGTTTGTTAGGGCTTCAATAGTGAGTGTATATATTCACAAGATGAGGGACTTTGAATGATTTCACTGCTGTAGTATTACACTCTGTGAAAACCCCCTGTAAGAGGGAATGTTCCACTAAAAGACTTTCACACAAGTTTACCAGTTTAGTAGGTTTCAGTAGTAAGTTTTTATATGTGCTTTCATTATTCGTTTTGGCTCATAAACTACAGTTAACACAATCAAATAGTATTATATTAGTTAATATTTTCACATCAATATACTTAACCAAATAAAAAAGTATGCCCATTTTTCACCTACTATAATAATCATGTAGTATCAACACTAAAGACAGTAGTAAAATTGGCATTTTTATTTTATTGCATAAACTTGACCAACTATTTATTTTTATTTTTGGGGGGGCTTTTTTATCCCTTCATGTAGAGATAGGAAAGTGGCCCGAGTTAGAAATCAGGGATAAAGAGAGAGCTGGCGAGACATGCGAGAAAGTAGCCACAGGATGGATTCAAATCCAAGGCCGCCCACTTTGAGGACCACAGCCTCCGTACATTGGGGCGCACGGACTAACCACTAGGCAACTGGCGCCTCCTGAACAACACTTATCTTTTTACTTGTATTTCTGGTATTTGAAATCGATTTAGAAAATTATTTACAAAGTAATTTCATGTTTACATTTTTTCATGAGCGCCTTTCAGGGTGCCGATAGCCTAGTAGTTAGTGCCTGCGCCCCATGTGGGGAGGCTGTGGTCCTCCAAGCGGGCAGCTTGGGTTCGAATCTGACCTGTGGCTCCTTTCCCGTGTGTCATTTCCCACTCTCACTGTCCTGTCTAAAATAAAGGCATAAAAAGCCTTTAATAAATAAACCCTTAAACCTTTCAGGGTATAGTAATGAAGGCAGCTTGCTGTGTGAAGTGTAGCTTTATGCTAGCCTGCCAGCAGGTGGAGACAGCCTCTCTATTAACTGACAATGGACATGTGTAAGAAGGACAAAACATCTCCATAGGTGGTGGTATAAAAAGCTGAATGGAATGACTCCTGTCGAGCTTTGTCACCTCTCCTACTATTTCTATCCCAGCTGTCTCCTCTCTCTCTCTCTCCCTCCCTCTCTCTGTCTCTCTCCCAGCAGAGCCATGGGCTCTTTTAAAAGACCACCTTGGAATTGATAAACATAGCTGAGAATATGAGCCCCCTCCTTTTAAAGGCAAGGCCCTATGTGGGAGGGGGTTGGGGCTAAGTAGAGGGAGGGAATGCTGACTGCAGTGTAACAAGCAGCCGCCAGACATCAGCTCTGGTCCTGTTGTATCCAATCCAGGGTCAGGAGTCACTGGCCGGTTTTTATTGTTATCTTACAGTCCTTATTTGACTCCAATCTGCATCTGTGTAATTACCTCAAAAGAGCTGTAATCTTTTGTTTTTACTAAAATGATAATATGTATTTGCACCTGTATGGGTTATTGATTTAGTGACATGGGACCCCGTGCCACAAACAAACAGCCAATGAAAAATGTTGTGATATCAGGTCCAAGGGTTTGGCTGGATTGATTTGTGAATCCCTTTTTACCTGAAACCAGCTAATTTACTTTGTTTGATAATTAGTGCAATCATTTTGGACTGGTTTTGAATTAAACCCTGCAAAAGATTAGCATTGGATGCACAATACATTACTTTTCTTTTACAGTGTAACTTGCAAAATGTTGCAAGGTTTGCAGCTCACAATCACAATTTTATTTTAAATTTACCTTCACTTCTTTTGCACAGTTTGAAATGTTTTTTTGTACTTAGAATGTAAATGATACTTAAATTGATTCAAAGCTTCACAAAGCCAAAATCAGAACAAAACAATAAATAAATAAGGGTGACCATCTGCTATGAGCACTTTTCGATCCAATGTGAAGGCATTGTGCATGCAGGCTGACATTGAGTGAATGTGCATCTTTATTGTGTGTGGGGGTGTCACAAGGTTGCAAAGGTGAAATGAGGTGTACTTACCATCAATCTGGTCTGCGCTGAATTCAATCTAGAAGGCAATGCGAAGCAGCCATATTAGATACAGACATACATTGCAAAAATTTCAACACAGCACAACACAACTTTAATTCATAAGACTGACATAACTAGGCATTTCCATTCATCCACTTTGATTAATTCGGCTTACACAGGGATAAAACTTGTCTCTTTACCAAAATTAGATTCACATGTTGGCACTGGATCTCTGGAGGTCCATCTTTAGCTGCATTAACATGTCCACATTTGGTGTCACCCTGCTGTGCCTTCAGACATTAGTCACTTCTCTCTGAGGCCAATCAAGAGATCTGGGGGGCGTGGTCTAGGACGCACTGAGCTCTCCATGGTTCTACTCTGTCTCATTAGACCTCTGAGTGTGGTCCTCCAAACATGCAGCTGTTCTACTACATCACAGCACAACAAATGTTCCAATAAATGTGTAAACTTTGTTTTCTCTTTGCTCTTCCAATCTTTGCATAAATTAATTAAACTAAAAAGGCTTTTGCGACAACCCTCCGCACCTCAATTGTCTTTCCTAGGTTGCACATGCAATGGCCGCAATCACAGTGTAAATAAATGTACAGCTATACTCAAAGTAATCCATTGTTATTTTCATCCGTTCTTCAATTGTGAGGATTACAAAAATATAAAAGATAGTTGTTTAGTGTTGGAGACCTCAATGACCCCTCTGGGACTCACGAAAGTCGTTTAAAATCTTTCAAACCCCAGCTCTTCCTGGGCAGCCATCATCAAATCTCCATCCCTCCCCACAGCAAAGCTTGTACTTTCACGGACAATGTACCTTCACGGCGGACAGGTCGACAGCGGGAGCTGCGGCAGGTGCAGGTGCTGGCTCGGGTGCTGGTGCAGGTTCTGCGGCCTTTGCGGGGGCCTTGGCGGGAGCCGCTGCCTTAGGGTCCTTCTTTGGTGCCATTTTAGCAGATAGTAGAACTAGTTCGTTCCTGAACAAACACCTGACAACACAAGGACTGAGTGGAGGGGACTCGGAGCAAGATATCACCGTTTGGGCGTATATATATGAGGCTATTTTTCCGCTTGACCCCCGTCGACGCTGTCCCCGTGTAAGGATTGGATAGTTGATGGGAGGGGTGTGTGTGAGTGGAGGGGTACTATCTAAACATGGAATATATGGCTGCGGGCCAGAGAGTGTTTTGCCATAATCCTTTTGAATCAAGAACGAAAACATGTGAAAGGTTATCTCGGGTCATAACATTTCCTGTGGCCCATAAGTGATAAGTTCCACTTTTACGCAAAGCGTCGCGCAGCTTTACGCAAATTCTGGGCTCATCTGGGAGACACGTTCGACTATTGGAAGATGGTGTTACTTTAATTTTTTTTATTTTTTTTAAGAAATCAATATTTTGCGTCCTTCATAGTTTCATGTTCGATGTGAGAAAGAGCTTTTAAAGAGAAGATGTGGAATTACACAACATTCTCTCTCGGTAAACATGATCCTCGGCCAGATAGCAGTTTAAGTTTCAGTGAATGGTCAGAGCTAAGATACTGGTAAGAGTATGAGAGAAGTTTCCAGAGTCATTTTTTCCTGAGCACCTAAGAATCAGTGTAGATGGGACATGCATAAACTTTTTTTCCCCCTGGCAAACTGAATTTGATGACTTTCCAATCTACATTCATCTTTAAAGACAGATCCTCACATTGGCATCACACGTAATATGCAAAAGGATGGACGTTATTTTAAAAATGTCAGTAACAGTGCAGGATTATTTTTGACTTGTCATCTCTAACTGCAGCTCTCCTAAACTGGCTCCATATTCACAAACTGCTTTGTAGCAAAGCATTGCATTGAAATGAACTTTACTCGAACTGTGGCATTCATCCTAAGGTGTGCAAAAATAAAGCTTTCTTACATGAGGTTAAGTTTAAATGTAAATGTGTAATGGTTTTGGTGAAGTCCTGAAACACAGCTGAGATGTTTGATTTCATTCAACAGTTACGTTTGGGGCTTGTAATTTGATTGGACAAGAGGCCTTTCATGAGTGCTAATATAGAGTACAACTGCACTGGGACTTCTCACCACTCTGCCTCAGGTGTTCTGTCTACCATAATTTAATATATCATTACACAGCCTTTGTGTAGATGAGCCGAACGTGTCTCCCAGATGAGTCCAGAATGTGCATCAGTACAAGTCACCAAAGGAACTGAGGCTTTTATTTCACAAGTGGCATGATCAACAGAAACATACAAATGTATAAACATATGGGATGTTCTGCGTTAATGTGGAAGAAAACACAAAATAACTTGTATGCCAGAGAATGATTGTGTTGCCTGGCATCATTCCATCTTGGTAATTTAATTGAGTTATGAAGGCTATGCAAAATAAATGATTTAATAAAAATATCTTGTAAGTTTTTGCTTACTACTTTTTGCTATGCTGCTCGTTGAAGTGTTGAATGAAAGTATGCAGACATGCTGTTCTACTGATTATCAGCAAATGACTGTCTTATAGCCGTGCTGATAATCAGCTCTCTTGCATCTTGTGTGGAAATAAGAAACTGATCAGACTTGTTCAGAAAGCAGACTTCAAACTGGCAGGTGGTGGAAGTGTTGTCTTTCAGATCGTATAATGTGCCTTTGTTTATTTCTAGTAACAATGCATGTTGGGTGCAGCAGCACCTGTGTTCAATTTTGGGCTCCTGGCTAGTGGGGGAGATGTCAGGGGAGACGTCAGGGAGGATGTGACGTAAAAGCACAGGGAGATGGAGATCTAGTGGAGCTCTCAGCTGCTGATGCCAGTAACCCAGACAAGGCTAAGAGTGCAAATTCTGTCTCCTTAATTCTTGTCTATATCTGTCTCCCAGTGCCAGCGGTGCAGCCCTACCCCCCCAACTACCACCATGACAGGAGCCTGGTGACGAAGGACCTGCATAACTTCAACCTCCCTATAGTCCCCCTAGCCCCCACTTGCTTTCACTGACCCCATCTCCACGAGGGCAAGCCAGAGAAAGCCTCAGCCCCTCAGCTGTCATCTGGACTCACCCAAGGCACCCCACAGCACCTTCACTGACTCTGACTTCCCCTCACTCCCTCACTCACTACCCTCCCTCCCCCTATAGACACTCTGCCACGGCCTTGCACCTGTGCTGCAGTCCAATCTGAGCACCACTATAGAATCTTAATGAATTCAGCAACAAACCGTAGCAAGGCATTCTTAACAGAAGGTACCTCTTGAGAAAACAAGTCCAACTTTATTATCAACTGAAAAGTGTTTCATAATTTAGAACACAGTTTAATTTAAATCGAGTTATCTATTTAATGGGTCCACATTGTGTGTTTTTTTAAGGCTGATTTGAAGTGTGCTGTGAATTAGTAGTGCTGCCTCACTTAACCTGCAGTTTGTCTGCTATCATCACTTACAGCTGCCATAAATATGACTTTTTCCAAAGAGTCTATAGGTCTTCCGTGTGCATTTGCTTCAACTTCCTACACACACATCCTCCTAAATATGTCTGAGTGTACTGTTACTGAGGCTTTCCTAGTATCGCATTAGTTAAGATATACAATCACCCCCCACTGGATAAACATGTAACTCTTTACTTATCCACCATCAGTCTCCAGCTCCTCTTGGGGGGACCATACGTGAGACGTGAGGTCAATTCTTCAAAAGGAGGGAATGGGCTTCAACTTTCAAGGAAGGTGAAAAAAGTGACACATGCCAGGAGAAAAGGTCCTCGATCTGCGAGGTTAAAAATGTTTTGTTTTTACGTGTCGACACATTGCAGTTAGCACTTCTAAGGTAAAGATGAACTTGTTGCCACTTTAACACTGTTGCATTTTATTAACTAAACCATTTTTGGTCCTAGTCTCTTTAAAAACTACAGAGTCAACATGTTTATTGTGATGCATAAACGCCCGCTGTAAACTCGACTACACTCATCACCTGTGTGCAAGATGTTCCCTCGTAAACAAACCAGAAGATTAGACTGAGGGTGTGCAGCCGTGATCACCCATAATGCTACAGGCTCTGTTTGACTTTAGACTACTGGCTCTGGGTAAATCAGTGTTTTGAACTCTGCTAAGGTCAGTATGCTGACATGTTAAACCAAGTCAATGCCCAAATGCTGGTTTTCTTCAGCATCAGAAAAGTTAGTTGACCTACAAACAATGACTGATAGTTTTCCCAACAAGAAAACACTAGTGGTCACCAAAGTCAAATTAGGGTACCGACTTGTGCATCACTAATCTCTTCCCAAAATCGTGGCACTTTATTCAATAGCTGTCAGACATTTGGTAAAAACCCTGTGATTGGTGCTACAGCTTAAGTCAATGGATCACAAAAGCCAGGATTAATCCATGATTGTTTTTTTTTACACTGTCCCTGATTCAAATAAACTTATAAACTAAAAGCCAGGATTAATCCATGATTGGTTTTTGATTCCTTGATTCTCAGTACAAATTCACAGGTCAATTCATATAAAAGCTTTTGAATCATTTCCTTATGTTTGTATGCATAAAGTGACATCTAGTTTACCTATAATCAACCATAAAGTGTTAATGGGCACACCGTATATATCCATAAAAATGAACTGAAGCTCAGGTGAAACAGTCTTAAGGGATTCATCCCACATTGTTTATCAAGGTGAGGGTTTTTTTTTTCTCAACACTGAGTACAATACACAAGTTCTACTAGTGGATACTTTGTTTGTTGTCTTCCCCCCCCCAAAACAATTCAGGACTATAAATATCCTAGTTAGGGCCAGGAGCATAAATGACAGCTGTCAGAGCTATGGATATTTTGTTCCTTGACCTGCACTCCTTTTTTGGAAGTCTGCTCCTGCAGCTGGCCAACATGCTGTAAAACTGGGATTCTTCTGCTCTCTTCGGCTTCCACCAGTCATTCCTTATTTTCCACTAACAACTAATATACGTGCAATAAGTTCATTAAGTCTAGTTAAAGATTGTTGTAGAAATGACGAGAAACTCAGTTTTAAACAGCATCATCACAAAAGTCGTTATGAGCCTGGTCAGAATAAGATCTAATGAAACATCAGTTTTCATTTTGTAATAATTGGGATAAGCATCAGCACACAATAATGTAAAACAACCAACATAGAGGACAGAATAGACACGAACAAATGGAGTGCTTTTAAACTAAAAACTATTAATAGCTGTATTTTATTTAAATAATTTCCCCCGATTTGCATGAGCATTTTGAAGCAATTTTGTACGTACGAGAGGAATGCTGCAGGCTACAAAATCTTGCAGACAAAAAAAATGATGTTCATAGAATAAAATAGAACCTGTGAAACACTAGGATGATTTATGAGGGTAAAAATTGCATCGCATTGTGTATCTTTAGATTGAAGAAAAGCTGTTTTCAAAAAGAGAGACTTTTCTTTGTAATCTAGTCTGCTTAGATCTGTCACACTAAAATGTATCCTAAGGGTGCAAGTCGGAATTTCACAATACCACCTCCAGGTTTGTTTCAGGACATGAACTCTAACTGTCAGTTTGACTTAAAGCACTTATAACTGCTCTCAGATTCATCCAGTTCCCCAGTGTGAACTCAGAAATGTGTCTTTCAAGTTAATACTACCAGGACTGAAATATCAACCATTAAACTTCAAGCTGGGACTTAAGATTCTGTGAAAGGGAGACGACACTGGTGCAGATTTAAAGACACAGTGCCTGCGCATACCCCAGCTCTGAGCATGATTAATGAAATGTGAAGAACCTGAGCTTGAGAAAAAAAATAAGCGATGAGTGTAGTGTGGTTTGAGATTCCAAAGATGGCTGATGCTCCCAGGTCTGTGGCACTTCGCCTCTGTGGGGTGCTGAAGCTTCGTTGGTGTCGCTGAAGGAAATGAAGTGACAGAGAGCAATCGGTGGGCTTCCTTTTGCCGCTAAAAAATGCAGGAGAGGTCACCCAGTCGGCCACCTGTGTTGACTAGAGAGTAGATTCTGGATCTGTGGCTCCTCCCCCTTCTCTTCCCCCCCCCCCCCCACCTTTTCAAAAGCCAGAGCGCTTCCTTCACTGCCCTCCAACCATGCCAAAAGTAATGAGGCTGTAACTGAGCCTGGGGGCACAGATGGAGCCTATTTATAGTCCCCACAGAGAGGTGTGAAGTTTCTTGGGATTTCTATCAGCGGGGGCCATGGCTCCTTAAGGGGGCTGATGCAGCCTCTGTGGCCCGCATGCTCTCTTTCCCTCTCTCGCTCTCTCTTAAGCCCTCCACTGGCCACACAGGAATTAGATGGGGGCAAGCTAAACAAAGCCACTTGCTGCCCTTTTTTTTATTGGGGACACTACATCACTACAGAGGAAGGGAATCAGATCCCGGCTTAAAGAGACAGTCAGTCTCCTCCTTTATATGCAGCTGATGACTTGGTCTTCCTTTCAACGCCCCGTGGGCCGTCACAGACAATCCCACTGTCTTAATGTCATGATGCCATCGCTCAAAACAAGACTGGTGACGCTGGCTGTGGGGGTTTTCTTGTAACTTGACAGCACATACTGTAAGAGTGGATCAGGCTGGGAGCACAAGTACAAGTACAATTCTAGGAGTGCTGATAATAATACACTTGGTAACCCCATGACAGTTATGGAGGCTTTACTGAGCCAATTTGTTTTAATTATTAACTCTTTTGATGTTGATTTGATTGATGCAACAGCTGAATGAACTGAACTAAAAGCTGTTTTGTGGGTTTAGATCAAACCCCGCCAGGACTCTTGAGGTCATTGGAAGATTTAAGGAGCAGGAGATAAATTAGAGGGCTTAAACCTTTGTTAAGACATCAGTTTGGGAGATGAGCATCATATTTTGTTCTAATGCAAGCATTATGAATTAAAGAGAAAGGTGTTTGAAAAGTATTATTTAAACTGCCATAAGTGTTTAAAGTGCCTATGAGAAACTTATGGTTTGTGTTGCTATTGGCGGCCCCTGTGGACAAAGTGGGAACTCTTATTTATTTGCTTATGTTGTTCTTTACATGTTTAAGTTCTTTTTTTTTCAATGGAAAATGTCACCCTGCCTTTTCTACAGTGAATTGTATCACTCATTCAGGGTTTTCACACTTGCAGAAAACTCCTGAAACTGTATGTTTGAACGCAAACAGCCAAGTTTATCCTGCCAGACTCCTAATTTTTTTTTCTCCGAAACAGGTCCGAGTGAGCTGATGTGAGACCGCAGCAGGATATGATCCAGAGAATTCACGTCGAGCCAAGGGAGGGGGGAGTGATGTTTATATACTGTGACTGCTGCACGGTGCACAGAGTGTATGCATGCCACCGCTACGATCTCCATGAACATAATTAAACGGCTGCATTCTGTTTTCTGTCCATCCGGATGTTGTTCTTCGCTCTTTTGTTGATATTGTGATTCCACTGAACTACACGTAGCATTGATATAAAGGCAAATATTCTGACATTATATTCTGACATTTTCTTATTATAGCATCGTTAAGCAGACTCTGTTGCTTTGTCCACTATACTTCATCACATCTTACCTAAGGAGACCCCCCCCCCCTGTCTGACAGGGATAGTCTCCCGCTGTGAGGTGCATATGTGAACAGCCGGGTCAGGAGAATATCCTGAGCAGTCCTCCTGAAGTGATCGAGATATTTTTCAGGAGTGCATATGTGAAAACGACTGTTGAGATTCTTTGCCCCGAACGCTGCTGCTGCAGTGTGCAGTTCATCGCTCTGTCTGACACGTACTCTGTGTGTGCCGTTTCAGACATTAAAAATAACCTAATTATTAACTAATGTCTATACTGATGGTCTGGTTTGCTTTTGTACGTCATATAGAGCCATCAAAATCAATTATAATCTGTTCCTTAACCAGCCAATAACTCCTTACAGGATCATCTTAATACAATCCGGTCTTCTTAATCATGCCTCTTTCTGAAATAAAAGGTAACTTTTGTTTTTTCTAGCTATTTTGTAATTCTTTGTGCTACACATGATGTGAGGTCTTCAGTAATTTAAATACAATGGAATAAAATTAAGAGCAAAAATGCTGATATAAATTTAACTTCTCATATCATAATCCATTCAAGTGATACTTTTCACTACTACTGACATCAGTTCTGTTACAGATGTTTAACACCCAGAAAAATGAATTTAAAAAAAATAGAAGAAAAAAATAGAAAGATTTAGTTAAAAAATGAAAGTTCCAAGAAAAATCCAAATACTCCAATATTTGCATAGACTGCACTTTCAGGCCCAACACAATTAAGAAACAACACATATTTTATCTGTCACTGTATTATGAACCAAACAGATCAATCATCATTTGTCCCCTTGTTGACAGATAAACATGGATGGAGAAGTTTTTGCTAGTAAAGCTTGAAGGCTGCTCCAATCCTCAGTCCTTTCCCATTGACACGGACTCAAAACTTTTGCTTGCCCAAGCATTTTATTCAATAAGGTACAACTCATTCAAATCCTGAGCTGCACTATAACTGCACTGTAAATCCAACTCTCCTGATGAATCTGTTTATGCAAAGCACTTTGAATAGCCTTGATGTTGAAATATGCTGCAGACATAAACTCGTCAAACTGGTTTATCAGTCTAATCCTGCCCCGAACAAATATCATAATATACCCTTCAAACAACCATCCATTATTTCTGTCATTGCAGGGCCAAGACTGGGCTTGGAAACCTGGCAGAGAGAGAAGCGAGGGAGCCTGCTGGTCTATTCACGTCCTCTCTTAAGCTCCATCTCAATCTGAAACTCACACTTGAAACCGCAGACAATGTGGGGACCCTCCGATGAGGACAGACGCTGGAGCTCATTAGGCCGAGCCCCAGCCAATCAGTGGAGGAATTTAGACGACGGCTCATCACAGCCCTCCCCTCCTTACACAAGGCCATACAGTACATTGCAGAGGCTTCTCATGTTGTCCCAATCATCACCTAGCAATTTTCCATTGTGTGGGATTCTGTCTCATTGACAGTAAGCAGCATGTGCAGTTACTTTGAGGGCATGAAAATAAATAATCCAAATATATTGAAATGAAATCATTAAAAAAGTATCTTTTGATTGACACTTATAATAAGCATATATGTGCAGAGTGTATTACAGTAAAGTAAGGAAGCCTGGGAGGATAGTGTGGCAATATTGTATGAAAGTGTATTCATTTGTATCTGACTCATTTTTCTTACATTAATTCTTCACATGATAATGTTTTGGTATAAGAAGTATGGTACATAGTTTTAAAGGGTTTTAAATGTGCAGAGGTAAACTCTGTTGCAAATACAAGACAGTTAACTGAGTATATCTTGAACTGTAACTCTGCTGTTTCTTTATGTATTTCTGTCTTGAAGAAGAAAAAAAACAAATATGTGTGCCAATTCATAACTATCTTTTATTGTAGATTCCTATGAAGATTTGATATGAAGGTAAGACAATGGAGATCCTTAGCAAGAGGAACCTAGACACACCTGAAGGGGATACTATTATTACCCCATAATAAAGGTGAGGAATAAGGAAAACATAATTCTGTGTACAGCAGTTTGTTTTGTATATCCAAACGAGGAGACGGCATCAGTGAAAATGACAGCTATATAAAACTGATATTTTGAAAATAAAATTGAAGTTCATGCTTGTATTTTTTTTCCTCTAATGTGATCCCTTTCCAATAAAGGTGAAAATGAAATGTTGAATATTATCAGTTGTACAAAGTGGTCATAGAAGATCCAAAAAAATTCCATATTTGCATTTCATGGGCACTTCTATGAATCTTTTATAACCACAACTGCATAATCAGCATGATTAGAAAATAGATGGATGGAAGGATGGATGATTAGATAATGATTGACTTTTTTAATTGTGTTTGAACGGTGCGGCATAACCACTATTTTTTAACTCTGCCTTATAACCTTGTGTGAAGTTTGTCTGTTCAACTAAAAGAAGCTTACTGCTACAAACGTTGATGGACTTTAAGAAACCTGCACAGGCTACCGATTTGCTCTTTTGTATTTCTATATGAGTAATTGTACAAAGTGGAAAGTAAATATCTTGTGTTGTAAATAATAGCACATCATGTGAGCGTACTCTAATGCAACACTTCCTTCATAACACGTGTACATGTGTGGCCTATAAAGATTTTAGTGTGGGCATCATGTGAGCTGTAAAGCTGTTATAGCTTCTGCTGCACACTGTCAGCTAAATAATACCAGGGGCCTTTGACTTGCTACTATAATTCATCTATATAGAGCAGCACTGTCACCTGCGCATGGAGCGTGCTACTGCAACAGTGTTTACTGTCTGAAAATCCCTTTAAATCTTTTTATCAAACCTTACCACTGGATGTCACCAGTGCTCCACAGATCTATTGCACAGGCCGAGCACAGACTAAATATGGCACAGAAGGGGAACATAAACTGTGACACAAAAATGCAAATCACTGCACACAAAAAATGTCCTGAAGCTAAAATTAGCGACACCTTTAGGCAGCATGTATGTAAAGGAAGTAAAGAACTTCATGCAAGTAAAAGCTGCTACAATTGCATTTTATCATAATGTTAAATCTGATCATTTGTAAATTCCTGTCATAGGCTTTAAAAAGCTACATTGACAGCACAGTCTATTGTTCTGAGTTCAATTTCTGGAGTGCTGAGGTATTTCCTGATCTACACAGGTCCTCACACCCACTTTGTTCAGACTGCTGAACCCAGCAGAGTAGCAGTCAGGCAGCCTTCTCCACACAGGACCAGTCTTGCAGTGATCAGCAAATACAAAGACCACTCTAATCCCCCCACCATGCTGCCTCACCATGGTCAGTTTGCCTTTTTTTTTGCAAGCAACTGGCCTCAAAGGAAAGGCTGTGGAGAGCTTGTTGCACTGAAAGCATTATACACTAGTTTGCTGGATGCAGGTGGATTCTTTCTCAGTCAGCATGCATTTACTTCCTGTTCAGGGTCACTAAATGCTGGCTATTTGTGTAATCAGTAGGCCATTTCATAATGTGTAGATCATTTTGAAATTTGCCAATGCAGCACTTTAAGTGATGACATAGAGTCAATATAACAGAAATTACTTTTAACTAAGGTAAACCGTTTCTTCAAAAAGGTTATTTTAATTTCAAAGCCCAAGGCATAGGCTATAAAATAACACTCAAAATCATAAAAAAACAACAACAACAAAACAAACAAACAATTGAGCACATATGGCTAACTAGCCTAATAAAGATTAAAAAAATAACACACACAAAAAAATATTTAGAGAAGTTGACTTTACAAATGATCACAAAGAGTGAACATTCATTGGCAAAGGAATGCATATACCTATAATTAAAGTCTATTTCGGAACTTAAACAGATGTGTGAATTCCTGGTTTGTCACATAGGTTCATCCCTTTAAGTTGACAAAAAAAGAAGGCGTTGACCAAAGAACCAATCAGAACACTTTGCGCTTCATCCGCTGAGAATCACAACGTCCTGTCAGCCAATCAGTGGAGAGTTATCGAGCGGCCAGTTGTGTGTCTGCAGGGCCACGAGGGGCAACCCATTACTAATTCATTCAATTGTTTCATTTACTCGTAGTTGCAGAGTTAGCCCTCCAACACATTGTATTTTATTGTATTGTTTTTATATTAAGCCTGTGCTCCTTTACAAAGAGAGGCTAATATGACAAAAATATTGCTAGCTTACAGCGCAGTTAAATCTCTGAGACATGTGTCTGTGGTTGGCAGAAGAGTTGGGAACACGTCGACCTGGCTTAGACATCAAACTACCAAACTTTTTAGTTTGAAGGTAAGAAGCCCACTTTTATCTTGAAACACTTGTTGTCAGTGGTTAAATCAGGAAACTTTGTCAAGACTTTGGTGAAAGTGCTACCATTGGAGTGCTAGCGTTGCAGCATGCCTCTCGACTGCAGGCCGAAGTCCTCAGAAAAATCCACAAAGTCTAAGATTCCTTGCCTATATATAACTGTACAAACATATATAATATTATTACACCACTCTTTAAAAGCACCAGGACCTTCTCGTATAGTCGGCATAGGTCTAACACAATTATTTCTCATTTTAAATGTTTAATTTGTGCTTTAGTTTACTGATAGTTGTCATGGCGCTCTGTGGCTAGAAACACTAGCATGGTGTTAGGCAGGTGAAACATCAGCGCCAGCTACTTGTCAAAAGTAGGAAAAGTATCAAATTAAAGGTATTTCTAACAGACTGACTTTACGCCGAATTGATACGTGGCTACATTTGATTCATTCAAACGTTTTTATAACTTTGCTTAAGTTTTATTCTCTTTTTAAACGACAAGACTATATTAATGTTGTTGATATTTAAATGCAATTCGGAGCTGTTGCGCACTTGTCAAACTGAATGCCTGTCCAGCCAAAATATTTATATTTATATATAACAAATATTTTTCTACTATAAGTTGGCAAGACCTCCAGACTGCTGTCTCAGATGATTTAAATCATATTTGTCTTCTGGATATTTTTGGCA
The DNA here is from genome assembly GCF_963584025.1 of Labrus mixtus. NCBI lineage: Eukaryota > Metazoa > Chordata > Actinopteri > Labriformes > Labridae > Labrus > Labrus mixtus. The sequence continues at coordinate 22,600,860 of NC_083624.1, forward strand.
TTATGCGCGTTAACAACCGGGAAAATTGCATCATATTTGAGGTACGCCCCTATTGCAACATCCCTCTTACTGTATCTACATCACAGTTTCAGAGAAAATGAAAGCACACACATTTTGTGGTTAGAGTTCCTAATGACGAAGTGTTGGTTAAAAAACATTGTTATTTGCAGGCTGGAACTTGCTAAACTTTGAGCCTGAAAAAAAAGTGTATGGTCTCAATGCATTGTCAACATCAGGTTTGCATGTCAACAAGTCCACATTTTACACAATTTATTAGAGAATGAAAGTATTTTGTGAGAAAGAAAAGCTTTCTTCTTATTGATTATTTTCATAAAAGCCAGGGGTTAATAAGGGTCAGTGTGTCATACCAACTTTTTTATTAAAGCATCTCTCTCTCTCTCTCCCCCCCTAACACACACACACACACACACACACACACACACACACACACACACACACACACACACACACACACACACACACACACACACACACACACACAGCAGATTTGTCTGTCTCAGCATTCACACAACTGATTCACATTGGCCTGCAGTTTCAGCATGAAGTTCCCGTGGGCTTCCTAGAAGTTTTGTCATTGGTCTTTCCAAACTTGCCTCATGAAAAGAGAATTCATTTTTCTCTGAGAGTTTTCTCATCATTTGATTTGTCTTTTTGAACTCCCAGGCCCAGACAGCCCACCTGGTCTTGGAGGATGGCACCAGGATAAAAGGTTTTTCCTTTGGGCATGATGGCTCTACCGCTGGGGAACTGGTCTTCAATACTGGCTTAGTGGGGTAAGAAGGAGACATGGCGACAGAAGTTAAACTACACTAGATCTTTAGACACAACGCTGCTCTTGCAGGTGCAAGTGCAGGTCAGATTTGAGGATACTAAAATAAAGAACGTCAACCTTAATTTGAGCTTTACAACTTATACATCTACAGTGTGTTTCTTTACTTTTAACATGAGAGTAAACACTTTGACTCCTGTTCAAAGTTACACTGTGTGTTCTTGATATGCAGTGGGTCATGAGCCCACACTACATATATCCTTCATCACAGCTTCACTATAACTTTCCATAATTTTCCTGTTGTTTCCCTGCTTTAGATACCCTGAGGCCCTGACTGACCCAAGTTACAGAGGTCAGATCCTGACTCTGACCTACCCTATTGTAGGAAACTATGGGGTGCCTAACACCCAGGAGCTGGACGAGTTGGGTCTACGAAAACATGTGGAGTCAGATCGCATTCAGGTAGGAAACTGTGGAAGCCTCAGCACTGGGCTGTGTTTATGACAATTTCCTGCTTTATACATCTCACATCATTGTGTACTTTGACCAACCAGTTTTTGGATGAACAGCTGTTAGTTTAATTTTAAGACTATTAAACATCAAAATAGGTTTCAGTTGACATTCTCAGTTAGTGTGCGTCCATGATTACACATTTTTATAGTACAGACATTGCAATTTATGCTTGATGTTGAATATTATAGTTGCAGGTTTTTTGTTGCAATAAAACAGTGATTTTGTGTTGAGTTTTAACTGCATTATCTGTTTTATTTGCGTAACCTATCACACAGCCTATCGCAGCAGTGTCAACCTAGGCCTGTCTCAGTACAGATCCCCAGCAACAGATGAAGTTAAGTTTGTTATTCCCATACATCAATGAAGCTTAGTTTAGCTTCAAGTGTAAAAGGCCGATTTGATCATTTTGATCAAGCAAGTGAACTGGAGCCATCACCGCTCGAAGATCCAGCAAAGTACCTGTAGCAACAAGTTCTGACCAGACACTGCTTGATCACTGTCATTTCCTCTACCTCCAATGAGCTGGATAGTCAAAGAGCCTCTTTGACTAACTCGCTAATCAGATATTTACCAAAGTATAGAAGCGTTTCCATTTGGCGAGTTGTTTGCAGAGTCTGCTCCTCAAAGAAGAATGATGTATCCTTATCACCAGGCTTAGAGTCCCAAGGGTCCTCAGTTGGCCTCAAGATTTTTCAGACGCCAAGTCTGACAACTGTTAGATATGGGTTTTGTCGACCTATTGGGAAGGTAAACAAATTACTCCAGGCCTCTGTTGGCACTTAGTGTAGGACAGGCTCACTCTACAGGCGTTGCCTGATTGCATTAAGCCAGGGTTCAGAGGTTATGGACCAAAGATCATGACTGGGCCTGTTCAAATGTACCTGCTGTCCTCTAGCAAACCTTGACCACATGGCAATCATTTTGCTCTTAAGCTCCTAACACTCCTGGAACTACTATTTAACAGACAACAATGTATGGACCTTCACCATCAAGCGACTTTTTCTGGTCTTTTGTTAGAATTCAGATTTATTCATCTATGGGTCAGTCACCCACTTGTTTGGTAAAGGTTTTCACAGCAGAGTCCACAAGCCATCATTGGTTCTCTAGAGTATGTCCAGAGTTAAAAGACATTGAGAAAGACATAGTTGTGGTCTGTGTTTAACACTGCTTCCTTGGAAGTGGTTTTAGTCCTGCAGATAGAAGCTGTTTGTAGGGACATTTGCAGAAGTCTGGACACACTAATTTACCCAGCAGACACCAACCATCACCTCAAAAATTATTCTTTCTGACCTAGCCATGTCGTAAAGTTTCAGTCATGGTCCTGCCTTCTTTCAGCAACCAAGTGACTGCTGACCATCCCCACGTTGTGTTGTTGAGTCTATGGATGACACAGAGATGAAGAAGCTTGTGATTTGTGGCCTTATGTCAACCCTCCTTTCTGAGGAAACCATAGCAACTGAAGACCCTTGAAGCTTAGAAGTACTCCTTAAGTCAACAATTAGGTCACCATATGGTGCAGCCCCTGTAAAAAACACCTCCTTCCTTTTAGGAAGTGCAAAGTGAAAGCTTTCTAGTAAAAATGAAATACCCACAGACAGGAAATGCACTTCAATGCAACAGTATATCACTTGAACTTTTCTAAAAAGTCTTTGCCCATCTATTTGGTAGGTTACAATGTTCCCGTCACAGAGCTCGTTCTAAAACTCTCAGACAGATACTCTTTTCTGTAGCTGAGAAGGTATTTTTGAAACTCCTACTCAGGTTAATTCAACACCACAAAGCTGTTGGTCCACATCAGAGATCCTGCCCTGGGGGGCAATTGTCAAAGTCTTGCAGACAGTCCTGTTGAAGATGGAATCTCTAATTCCATGCTGCTGGGCTATGTGTTGATGTGTATGGCTGAATTGCCACAGTAAACAACCTTCTTAAGGACCGGGTCAAGATAAGCCAGGGGGTTCTGAACCAAGAGAACATCACCATTCCCCTGGAGGCAACAATAATAATGAATCAGTACCTTGATGTCAGATGACAAGATTAGCATTATTTATTTGTAACAGTGAGAAGGTGCTTACCTCTGAGATAAGGGTGGGAGATGTCAGCTCTGCCAAAACAATGGCCAAGGTTCTTAAATTGCCCTCAATCTCAGAGAACACCCTGAAAAGCCCCTGAAGACAGTTGAACCTTTCCAGAAGCTAAAGCCATCAATGAGCTGGCATACATCTTATTGCTCATTGATCCTCTTGCACAGACAGTGAGGCTTAACCCTTCTCACATTGCTCAGCAACACCCTCCAGCAAACTTTCTGTCTTATCAAGAGATGGATGGTAAAATGTTGTATTTAGGTTTCAGCTAGTATCCTCACCTGGATCCATGACCACAGGGGTTTCATTTATTTTATAATTTTTCAGACATCAAACCAGCAATTTATTGTGTTCTGTCTTATGATGACCAGCTCTTTTGTAGCAATTCATCATCAAGGTTGTATCGCATTTTGTCCTACTCATAATTACAGAGAGTGTACCATACAAAGAGCCCCCGTCTCATAATGGAGGAATTTAGGAGTACCGTAATAGCACTTGTTCACAAAATAAACCATAAATATATTTATGCCTCCCTTATCCCAACTAGACACCCATCATCATTGATTTCTAACCTTAAACAGGAAGATTTCAAATACAGTTTCTCAGTCTTCATCCTGGTTGACACGACTTTGCCATAAAATATTGTGCCCCCAATTTCATAGGTCATTGAAGAAACACAACCTCAGAGCCAAAAAAAAGAGTCTTATTAGTTTGATAGTTGTTGAACCAAACAAGTAATCAACCACAATTTCAGCTAGGGTCTTGACTAAAGGAATGACAATGCCAGTCTGCCAGTTTGTGCTTCACCTTGACCCAGGTGAAATGTATCTGTCTGGTATACTTTTTTTGTAGTGCAACCATGAGCTTGACAGTTTTGTTTGTAGGTGAAAGGTCTTGAGAATTACTTAACTGTCTATACAGACATCGTGACATCATCATGTCAACATTGCAGCATGTCCTTTATTTTGATTAATAACTAATTGAATGAAAACAAATGACGCTACTTAAACCCTTATCAGAAAGTTGTTTTAAGTCATTATTAGCAATTCTTACATCAGTTGCTAACACATTAATGTAGACTGTTTGCATGGTAGACATTATGGCTTTTCAGCTTCATGACGAAACTTTTAACTCAATGTACAGCCTCCAGACACTTATGCCTCCTCTAAGCTATTGTGCTTGTTGGTATCTTTGTTAAAACAACCCTGGATATCTGCATACTATAGAATAGAATTACTTTATTGATCCCAAACTGGGAAATTGTGGCGTTACAGCAGCAGGTTGTCCAAACACACAATATGAGTAAAAAACACAATATTAGCAAATTTAAACATAATATAATATTAAATACAAAGTAAATAAGTACTAAAAATATAAAAACTAAGAATGGGAATATATACAACCAGGATTTAACTTCGCATTACTAGTCTTAAATATGAAAGATTAATTGTAAATGTGCAAAAACAGAGTTGTAAATGGACAGTATTGACATAAGTTAAAGTGCATGAGTGCAGACATATTGTCAGCAGAAACTATTCAATATAACGGCGAGTAGACAGACAAATGAAGTGAACATGAGTGCAGGGATAATTTAGAAATGTAACATGTGCAGAGCAGATTACAGTAAGGAGAGACAAATATTATCATGATGACAGTTCTCTGCTTGCAAGAGGTGAGCTGTTGTACAGAGTTATGGCCTTCGGTAAGAAAGATTTCCTGTATCTCTCCTTGTGACAGCGGAGTTGGATCAATCTGTTGGAGAAGCTGCTCCGCTGTTTGTCCAGTAGGGTGTGATCAGGATTATCCATAATGGATAACAGTTTGTTAAGAGTCCTCCTCTCTGTCACCACTACAAAAGAGTCCAGCTTGCAGCCTATCACAGAGCAGGCCTTCTTAATGAGTTTGTCCAGTGTCTTAGTGTCACCAGCTCCAATGCTGCTCCCCCAGCAGACCACAGCAGAGAACAGTGCACTGGCCACAACAGACTGATAGAAGATCTCCAACATCTTGCTGCACACGTTGAAGGATCTCAGCTTCCTCAGAAAGTAGAGTCGGCTCATCCCCTTCTTGTACACAGCCTGAGTGTTGGCCTTCCAGTTCAGTTTGTTGTCTATGTTGACACCCAGGTACTTGTACTCCTCCACCACAGACACATCCTCTCCCAGGATGCACAGCGGTGGTGGCTCTGTCCTCTTCCTTCTGAAGTCGATCACCATCTCCCTGGTCTTATCCAAGTTCAGAATCAGGTGATTTCTTCCTGTCCACTCCACAAAGTTATCCACCAGCTCTCTGTACTCCCCCTCTTGCCCATCACTTATACACCCCACCACCGCAGAGTCATCAGAAAACTTCTGCAAGTGGCATGACCTGGAGTTGTACTTAAAGTCAGAGGTGTACAAGGTGAAAAGGAAAGGAGACAGCACAGTCCCCTGTGGAGCTCCTCTACTGCTCTCCACCATTCCAGACTGAACACTGCCAAGTCGGACAAACTGTGGTCTGTCTGTCAGGTAGTCAGTAATCCAGGAGATGATGGACGAGTCCACACCCAACAACTGCAGCTTCTCTTCCAGCAGTTGTGGCTGGATGGTGTTGAATGCACTGGAGAAATCAAAAAAAGTGATTCTCACAGTGCAGCCGTTTCTCTCCAGATGTGAGTGAGCACGCTGCAGCAGGTAGATGATGGCATCGTCCACTCCCAGGTGTGGCTGGTAGGCAAATTGTAGAGGGTCAAGGGATGGTTTCACCTGTGGCCTGTCCAACACTTTCATCACATGAGAAGTGAGAGCCACTGGTCGATAGTCCTTGAGATCAGATGGTGTCGTCTTCTTTGGGACCGGGACCAAGCAGGACGTTTTCCACAGCACCGGTATCCTCTCCTGGCTCAGACTCAGGTTGAAGAGGTGTTGCAGAATCTCAGACAGCTGGCTGGCACAGGTCTTCAGAACCCTTGGGCTGATGCCGTCCGGGCCTGGAGCCTTGCTAAGGTGTAGTTTCTCCAGCTGTCTCTTAGGGCGCGGTCACACTGGCCATCCGTACCGTGCTGCACCCAAGCACGATTGCCCCCCCTGCAGCGCCATTCCCCCGCTGGCCGGCGCGGCCCGCGGTCACACTACACAGGACTATCCGTGTTATGTGTTATGTACTATGTTACCTCTTAACATAACGTTGTAATACAACACATGCACGCTTTATGTTATTATGAAGCGTGCTCAGTTTACAAACAAGCGGACGAGAGAGAGAGAGAGAGAGAAAAAGAGACGCGCAGTCGAGTCCGCGTCTGCACATCAGAGAAAAACACAGAGAGCATGACAGCTACTTTTCTGACTTTACAGCTTATTTTAAGCCATTTTAATCAGACACAACAATAAATTAATTTAAAAAAATAAAATAGACGCGCGGCCGAGTCCACGCGGACGCCCACACATCGGAGAACAACACAGAACATGACAGCTACTTTGTGGCTTATATTGTGTCATGTTAGTCAGATACAGACATGAAACTCTGGATTTCTCCTTAATGAAGGCTGTCAGCGGTGTGTACCCACGTGCTTGTGCTCATGCATGAAGTGTACCGTGCCGAAGCACACCTCTCCGAAGTGTGCCAAAGCCAAGGAAGTGTACCGTGCCTGAGCACGATACGGAGCGGTCACACTGGTCAAACGAACTGGACTTTAGCGTTGAAGCGTGCTTGGGCATGGTATGGATGGCCAGTGTGACCGCGCCCTTAATCTGGCCAGTTGTTACAGTCAGGGGAAGATGGAGCAATTCACCTCAGGGGGGGAAGTGCACTCCTGTGGTGCGGGGCCAGAGTGCAAAGAGTTCACCATGGGGGGTTGTTTCTTTTTGATGAGAAGGGCTTTCAGGTCACTGGTGATCCAGGGTTTGTTGTTAGGAAAACAGCGTACAGTCCGGGCCGGTAGAGCAGTGTTTTCACAGAATTTAATATATTCTGTGATGCAGTCAGTCATGCTGTTAATGTCCTCTCCATGTGGCTCGCAAAGTACATCCCAGTCTGTGGACTCAAAGCAGTCCTGCAGTGCCTCGTTGCTCTCCTGTGTCCACCTCCTAACAGTCCTTGTGGTAACAGGCTGTCTTTGGACCAGGGGGATATACTCTGGTGTCAGTAGGACCAGGTTGTGGTCTGATCTGCCCGGGGGGGGGAGGGCAGTGGTACTTTATGCTTCCTTAACGTGAGCATACAGAAGGTCCAGTGTTTTATTTTCTCTAATTGGACAGTTAACATATTGATGAAAAGTGGGTAGTGTTCTGTCCATTGTTTACATGATTAAAGTCCCCGGTAATGGCTACAAAAGAATTTGGATGCTTAGTGAGAGTGAACGGCATCACTCGCAGACTCGGCATCAGCTGACGGTGGGATGTAAACGAGCTATAACAATGGCGCACGTGAATTCCCTGGGCAAGTAATAGGGGCACATTCCAACAGCAAACAGTTCGATGTCCGGGCTGCAGAGACACTCCTTCACACTAACATGGCCAGGATTACACCATCTCTCACTCACATACAGTGCAATCCCTCCACCTTTCTTCTTACCGCTCTTAATAACGTCCCTGTCAGCCCAAGAAGTCCTGAAGCCGGGTACCGCCACGCTGTGGTCCGGGATGTCCGAGTGCAGCCATGTCTCCGTGAAGCACATAATACTGCACTCGCGGTATTCCCACTGGACAAGCGCGTCGAGTTCGTCCGTCTTATTGCCCAAAGACCTCACGTTCCCCATAATCACCGCTGGTACAGAAGGCTTGTGCTTTCTTTTCTTAGCTCTTCTCTTAGCTCCAGCTCTGCAACCCCGGCGTTGCCTCCTCAGCTCCTCTGGAATTTCAGGCCTTGCTCTGGGCAGTAGCACCGTGGAGAGCGCCATCAGCTGATCGCGTGTGTAAACAATGCCCTCACTCAGCTGTGCGCTGCTCTCCGTTACAAAGAATGTCCAAAGTAACAGAAAAACAGTGCAAAAAGTTCCAAGAGCGCAAGTAGCCATTTCCACTCAATAGAGTAAACTAATACTCAAAAAACACACAGTAAAAACAAATAATAACTAATCAAAAAATACGATATAACAACACAGACGACGGGAGCTGCTGCAACAGGCGGCCACCTCACACAGCGCCGGAAGCAGAATGATGACATGTTCCAACACGTATGTGTCCACATAGTTGTGGGGATGTGTGCCAGCAGAGTTTATAAACCAGAACTTATTCAACTTTCTCTAATACACTGGATATTTGTAGTTTTGTAATGATGTCTCAACTAGGACAATTAACTCTGCAGTGATTTCTCGATAGACTAAAGAATGCATTCAATAATTAGCAGATGAAATGTTTCTATATATACTGGTCAGTCTCAGTCATACACATAACAATGGCAACACTGGTCAACCATTTTTATGTCTTCAAAGATAATGTCAACGTTACACATGTTTAGGGCATGAGCTGGAACTGCATAACACAATACTCACAATTAAAGGATTGCCCCATTAGACCCTTATGGCTTTTTCATGATTGGTATTTTGCTTTTGTGTTTTTAGGTATCTGGTCTTCTGGTTCAAGACTACAGCCACGAGTACAGCCACTGGAACTCGGTCAAGTCTTTGGGAAAATGGTTACAAGAAGAGAAGGTGGGGATTGGAATAACTTAGTAACTCATGTGATAACAGGAGAGGTCTCCACTGTTTGTTAAATTTCAAATTGTTTACCTGCTTTAAAGGTTCCTGCACTGTATGGAATAGACACCCGCATGCTGACCAAGGTCATCAGAGACAAGGTACTGTAACTCCAAAGGTCTGATCCGCTCATCAGTTACAAATAGATCAGTCGATCACTCACTGTTTGTTTACCTGTGATTTTTCTTCAGGGTACAGTGCTGGGGAAAATAGAATTTGATGGGCAGCCGGTCGAGATATCTGACCCCAACCAGAAAAACTTGGTAGCAGAGGTCTCAACAAAGGTAATACCTGCTAAATGTAATATTTAACATGACCAAATAGTGTATTTTTTATTGCATAAACACTACCTTTTAAAATAGATAATGTTTTTTCCTCTATAAATTCATAAATGATGTTAAGAACTGACCAACATTTTCTTCCTTTTTACTTTTTTTTTGTCCTCCAGGAAACCAAAGTGTTTGGAAAAGGGAACCCGATCAAAGTGGTGGCTGTGGATTGTGGCATCAAACATAACATCATTCGCTTGCTGGTCAAGGTGAGAATTGATCCAGGGAGGTGAAACATTTTCTTTTTGTTATTATTTTAATTAAATTTAAATCTTAGATGTGTGTATGATGCTGCACAAATATAGAAAATAAGTCAACTCCATGACACATATTTTTCTGCAACCTGACCTAGAAAACTTGGGAAGGTAAAGTTGCATCTAACAAGCTGCATAAATAAAACAACAACAACTTGTAGTCTTTGTTTGTATCATCCAGCTGCAGGAGAAAGTGGGCTTCTCTTCTTTGTGCAACACTTCATGGTCACTGGTTGATATGAGCTTGTAATTGGTCATCATAACTAGGGCCTGACCGATATGCGATTTTTGGGACCGATATCAATCAATAAAAAAAAAAATCAGATACCGATATATTGGTTGATATCTTTCTTGGTTCTATCTTTGATCTGTAGAGATAGACGGATATAGATGTACACATGTATTGCCTTGATCCCTCAAATGCAGTTATCAAACACTTGTGGAAAAGATTTATAATGAAGACAAGATGGTCACTCAAATGGAAAGTAACTGACATGTACGTGCGTCACAGCTTGACACTGTGGAGAGTGATGATGCTTGTTGTAATCCATAAAACACACTCTGCTGGTGAAGAAGTACTGCTGTAAATGTACATAATCTTTAGGTGGAGGTAGGTGGTGTGACGTTTCACCTTCTTGTCCATTGAACTGTGCTGTTTCTTTTATGGTGGGTTATGGTAGTTTGGAGGACCAATCAAAAACCCAGATTTTCTGTAATTATATTAGGAATACCTATATCAATATAAACATTGTCAAAGAAACTTGAGTCTATAAACTTATGCGAAATACTTGTTAATTAATTTAGGTAGATGTATTGAGGTTTTGGCTACAACGCTAGCAATGATTCATCTACAAAAATAGGTTTACATTTAATTTAGTTATTGGGTTGTTTTCACATTAATACAACACATTCAAAGCAAAACAATTACATTACTACAGGAAATAATCAAACTTTGTGTGTCTGTGTCCAGAGAGGTGCAGAGGTCCACCTTGTCCCCTGGGATCAGGACTTGATGAGTCTCGATTACGATGGCCTGTTCATCTCCAACGGACCAGGAGATCCATCTCTAGCCAATACACTCGTCCAGAATGTCCAAAAGGTAGGCCCTGGTGCTGCTTGAATATGTTTGAACTGTATTCTGTATTCTTGACTACAATGAGCTAAAATTGCGTATAGAGCTTGATGTTGAGTTCTGTTCAAAAGAAATCTATCTTTAAACTGTAATATAACATAAAGTCGCTTGTTTGTGTGTTACTCATCACTTTATTATTGTCATTTATCAAGTCAAGTTTAGAATATCAATTAAGGACCTTGTTAACTTTATGAAGTTATAGATTTAAAAAGCTTTCTCACTGTCAGATATAATGTATGCATATCCTGACCCACTGAGTCTCTAATCATTCCTTTTGTTCCATCCTGTGAAGGTACTTGAGAGTGATCGTCCCCAGCCAGTGTTTGGGATCTGTATGGGTAACCAGATCACTGCTTTGGCTGCAGGAGCTAAGTCATATAAACTCCCCATGGGCAACAGGTAAACTCTTCAATGAAAAGGCATATCAGAGGCACAATATGCACACACTGAAAGCTTTCTCACACAGATTTCTTGAACTGAACTATGATATGTCTTATTATTCACTGTTTCTCACAAAAGTGCGATGCATACAGTTTATCGTTTATCATTCATTTCTCATTCAACATTTGCATATCCGCAGTATAATGAATCAGCATTGTTCATAGTATGAAGTCTCACTTGCATGTACAAAACAAAACAGGGATTCTGCCAGCCTTTTATGGCTACCACTTAGACACTTAAGTAATGCTGTTTATGTTCCGCATGGTATTCTCTGCACTGGAAAGATTGTATTTGATTAAATAGATTTTAAGGTTTTCTTCCTTTAAATTCTTGTCTTTTATGTGTGTTTGCGGTCCCCCAGAGGCCAGAACCAACCAGTGCTGAATGTGATGACGAACCAGGCCTTCATTACAGCACAGAACCACGGCTATGGCATAGACAGCAAGTCTTTGCCGCCAGGATGGAGCCCGCTTTTCATCAATGCAAATGATGGCACCAATGAGGTACATTTTTTTTTAATCAAGAGTGATTGTTCAGTTTTTGATTTTGGACAACATAGCATTTTGATATTTGATTTTACTGTCGGGTTGAGTGACACTAACAGTTGTTTTTAGACGACTGCTTGTTGTCAATCAAATAAAAAACAGTTTTCAACTCTTTAATTGCATACATTATTTGAGAATCCGTGCATTACAATGTTTTTTTTTTTTAACAGAAACAAATAACTGAATAGCTTCAGAAATGCTAACAAATGAAATTCAGAATACAGTTGGATTGATTTCAGTTTGCTAACACAACCTCTGCACATTTTCCAGGGTATCATGCACGACACTAAACCGATTTTCACGGCCCAGTTCCATCCCGAGGCTAAAGGGGGTCCAACAGACACAGAGGTAAATAAAGACTTTGATAAAGCTTCATAAAGGATCTGAATGCTTTAAACATAGAAGTTAAGGTAAGGTGTATATTTTACTGAAACAGGACTTGTAACATTTACCACTTAATCGGTTGCGAGTACATTATAAAACCTGTTACCACAGCACTGTCAGTGAAAGGTGTAATCATCTGTAGCGCCTGATGTTTGGAGACACCGGGGCTGCAGGTGTTTAGGATGACCACTGTCTGCCTGTCCCTTCCCCACAAACCAAGCTTTGATGATTCTGTGTGACAGCTCGTATCTCCCACACGGCAGGCAGAGACCGTGGTCAAGTCGTGGTCAAGGAATGTTGTAACCTCTGTCATATTAAGGCAGAATAATAGGACCTGTCCTCTCTAGTGAAACATAGAGTTGACAGCTGGAGAATTCATGCCTTCCACCGGGGTTTGGCTTTTCACAGAGTATCATAAATATTTTGACTGTGTACATGACCAATAAGAAGCCCCCGGGCTCTCTTGGATGAGCGATATTATTTATTGCATGTATCCTTGGCATTTATACAACCTTTTGACTTTCTATTTTTAAAAAGATAGTCACAGTCATTTCAGGAACTTGATGGGTTGTCTTTATGCTCTATTAGCTTTGGGGTTTCCGCTTTTCAGCCCCCCGACCTCAAAATAACGGCACCAGAGACTGGGGACCCCCACTGTCCCTGGAAGTGGTTTAAGCATTTAATGTTGCACAGCCGCACGCACTGATAGGCCTATCATACCGCTGGCATTAGAACAACACAAAAAAAAACAAGCAGCTTCAAATGATTTCATTATTTCAGTGTGTCTGTGTGCATTTTAATTTACAAAGAGCAACAGACACCTACATTGTTGCCGTCATGTGCAAACTTGTATTTTAGGCTTTAATTACTTTAATTTCAGCACACATCTCATTGAAGGACTACGATCTTAATTTAAATTGAACGACTATTTGTTTATAATTTCACAATAATGAATAATATATGCAATTTTAAGTCATTTCAAATTTTGTTTTGTTTTTGAAAGGCGTCTCGTGACCCCCCTCTCAGTGTTTTGCGAGCTCACACTTCGGGAACCACTGCTCTATATCACACCTTTGACTTTATAATCATTGTTTGAAAGAGGATAAAAAAAGGCCTGCCATCATTACCCTGAGCTGAGCTTTAGAAGTAAAATCTCACCATATGGTAGGCTACTTCTGCAAAAACAACAGCAAGTGATTTTTCTTCTTACAAAATGTTGCATGAAGATTAAAATAGGCTCAGTTTGTTCCTCTGTGTGCTTTTTCTGTAGATTTTATTGCAGACAAAACTTTCCATGTATGAGAGGATCCTCATACCTGAACATTGCCAAAAGTCTGTCAGTCACGAGAAGCATAATGTTTTTGCTCTGAACGAAACAGGAATTTGAGAGCGTGCCATCATTACAGCATGGTTCTAATGACATTTTGCTTTGTTTCTACAGTTTCTCTTTGATGCCTTTATATCCCTGATCAAGAAAGGAAAGGATGCAAACTTAGTGTCAGTCATGCCAAAGAAACCCTTAATACCTCCCAAAGCCAAGGTATGTACAGTACTAAAAATAAAAATCACACAGGTTCAACCGGTTTACTTTTTACTTTGTGAACATCATGTCCTGGTAGGTGTGTCCAGAACCTCACAGGATTCTTTAACTCTTTAAGGGTGTTAAGTCTTATTAGAAACTGTATCAAATATGTCGCTTTACAGAAAAATATTGGGATGGAAAATGGAACAACACTGCCTAACGTATGGTTCTTTGTAGCACAGTTGCTGTATTCGATGATATTAATTAGAGGATGTGTGGTTGTCCATGTGTGTGAATGCAGGTTTCAAAAGTGCTTGTTCTGGGTTCTGGAGGTCTTTCTATCGGCCAGGCTGGAGAGTTTGACTACTCTGGATCTCAAGCTGTTAAGGCCATGAAGGTAGGAGATAGCAAAGCAAACTTCCTTGTTACCCACAGAAAACTGTCATTAGTCTTTGTTTTGATCCCTGAACATACTATAGATGCAGGTAGTGTGAGTGTTTAACCTCTTTTCCATACAATACACCAAATAATAATAATGTTAAAAAGACGATAAAAATTCTGCACCTCATGCCCATGTAAAAGTGACAGTAAGCTGATGTTTCACCATTAATCATTCCTTTATATCATATCATATATCAGCTGTAGATTTCCATTAAAGTAACAGTTTATCGTGTGGATGTTCTGTAGGAGGAGAACCTGAAAACAGTGCTCATGAACCCAAACATAGCCTCTGTTCAAACCAACGAGGTAGGCACCAAGCAGGCAGACTCGGTCTACTTCCTCCCCGTCACTCCTGAATTTGTAACTGAGGTCATCAAAATCGAGCGTCCTGACGGCATCCTGCTCTCCATGGGTGGACAAACGGCGCTCAATTGCGGTGAGACTTGTGCACCTCTGTTTGTCATTGCTGCCTTTGCTGTTGGAGATCAAATATAGAGACAGATCTGGGATCCTGGATGGCTCCAAATATCTTATAAAATACTGATTTAGTTTTTCACTTGTCCTTCATAAAATGACTTAGTAATGTTTCAACTGACTGGCTAACCATGCATCTGTGTGGGTTGGGGTTTTTATGCGGTGGTCAGGAGTTGAATTATTCCAGCGTGGCGTCCTTGAGAAGTATGGAGTAAAAGTTCTGGGAACCCCCGTGCAGTCCATCATGGCCACAGAGGACAGACAGCTGTTTGCTGACAAACTCATGGAGATCAATGAAAACATCGCACCCAGCATCGCTGTGGAGTCGGTAAGGATGTGAATGCTGTCAAAAAATAAAAGGTCATCTCATGTAAAAACTGTAAATTCATTCTGTGATTAAAGTAAACCATCTGCTGTAGGAAAGATTTGCCAATGTCAAGATCGATGTTATCTAAAGACAACCATGTTATTGTGTTTCCAGGAGTTACGTGGCCTAACACTAATGTAACGTTTTTGTGTGCAAATGTTACCGGTAGGTGTCTGATGCCTTGAATGCCGCAGAGAAGATTGGCTACCCGGTGATGTTACGATCGGCCTACGCTCTGGGAGGTCTGGGCTCCGGTCTTTGTTCCAACAAAGAGAAGCTGGAGGAAACGGCACATAAGGTCACCAAAACATGTTGCAGTGTCATGACAGTACTGGCATCAGGGCGAAGTTATTGTAGTTATTCTTCAACCTTGATTTTCTACATATAATTCATCATGCAGATTACATCAGCACTTCAAGCCTTTTACTGACCAGCTTTCTTTTTTAGTTTGATACCTTTACCCATGTTTACAGCATTAACCTTAAGGAAGATAAAAAAAACACTTCAAAAAGGTTTCGAAATGTTTCTTTGCTGTTCTGCCAAGAGAGAATCGTTTGCTGTTGCTAAGAAACATCCTTTTGTGCTCGCTGGTTATAATCTGTGATCACAGACTGCAAAATGAGCCGTCTGTGCCGCGCAGGTTAAGATCGATGCATTCTTTTAATGCCAAGCTGCATGTTTTCATTTCAAAGTCTTTCATATTTCATTTGAGTGTTTCAATGACAGATCGTTCTCAGCCACTAACGCGCCGTGGCTGTTTCTATGATTAGTATCAAGTGCAGGATGGAGACAGAGGGATTCATGAGAGAAGGTTCAAGGGGTCTCTGGCAATTCTGTACTAACATAAATACAGAATGATAACTGAAGGATAACACTTGTGTCTGTACCTCTCTGTCCTCTGCTTTATGAAAAAAGGTTTATATCTGTTAAATATACACCAGGACAAACTTGTAGTTCATGTCCGTGTAACGGTTTAACCCTCTGTAACCTAGAGAAAAAAAGGTGAGCCAGAGTTGGGGAAAAAGGAAAATAGGTGTTTAATTACTTTTTGAAGTGAGACCACTGAAACGTCTTTCATGGTAAATTAAAACTAAACACGTTTTATTGTCTTTCCTTATTATTATACATTTCTTTAGTGGCATACATTAAGGCACATAGTACACTACTTAATCTGATGTCATCCAATGATATGATCCTGCTGTTGGTGGTGTTGCAATTTATAGTTCTGTGTTAATTTGTCTCTTGGTTGTATCTACTGTTTGTTCAAAAGCCTCATATGACTGTAAAAAGTTAGATTCAGGATAATAAATAGAAGGATGATCTATGTGGACACTTTCTGAATGTTTCGTCCTCTGTTCTGGGTTCTTTAGGCTCTGGCCATGAGCAGTCAGATCCTGGTGGAGAAGTCTCTGCTCGGCTGGAAGGAGGTGGAATACGAGGTGGTTAGAGACGTGGCCGATAACTGCGTGACCGTCTGCAACATGGAGAACTTCGACCCACTGGGCATTCACACAGGTACTAAATCACTCTCATTTGATTTCTGTTTTTCTTGAGTAAATACACCTTCTTGGGGAAGTTTACTCAGAGAGAGAGAGAGAGGATGTTTTTCTTTTTGTTCTTTCTAGCCAGCAGGTTGTTCCTGATTACCATAAACATATGTGCTGTGTACCAAGAAAGATAATATGAGATATTCCTCTGAGAATCAATATTTAAAAGAGAAAACTTTAAACGTTGTGTTTTAGCCGAAACCCTGCACGAGTGTTCCCTTTAAATCTCAAAGGATGATTACAAAAGTGTTTATGCTTTTTCTGTATTAACAAAAGATGATTTCCATGAATGTGGTGCAGAAAAAATACAGAATGCACTTCAAAGTAAATTAACTTTGATTTTTTTGTAATTAAAATGATGAACAATGCACAGCACTGCACAGACATAGTTTAACAAAAGGGTAAAGCATTGCATTCAGTGCTTAGATGTCTCTCCCAATTCAAATGAAAATCAGGCTTTTGTTGCTTTGTAATGTTAGGGCAGATGCTTTTTTTTAACTATTCATGAAACAATCTTTTGACTTTTATTTTCTAAGTCTCTTCATCTCTGATGTTTATGAAATCAAAGTGCAGTCATTTTAGATGCTGTTTGAAGCCATTCTTGTTTCTCACCCTTCCTCTCCCGTCCATCAGGTGACTCCATAGTAGTAGCACCAAGCCAGACATTGTCCAACGAGGAGTACCACATGCTCCGAGAGACGGCCATCAAAGTGGTGCGTCACCTGGGCATCATAGGCGAATGCAACATCCAGTATGCCTTACACCCATCATCCCTGAAGTACTGCATCATTGAGGTCAACGCCCGGCTCTCCAGAAGCTCTGCACTGGCTTCCAAAGCCACTGGGTGAGGGAAAATATTTGTACAAACAAAACTCACACACTTAGTAGTAGGTTGATAAAACACTGATACAACAATTTGCAACTAAATTATCTTTTCTGTTTTATTAAACACTGCTCCCTCTGGTGGATGGAGAAAGCATTGCAACTGGTTTCCACTGATGGTTCTTATGGATATTAAACTATTTACTTTAATGGGGATCTGCATTCTAGACACCACATCTGTAGTTTATCTGCTGAGGACAATAAACAATTTACATTAGAGGCTCATGTGCTTTGATTGACTGTCCAACAGAGAGACGAGTCATCAGGCCAGGAGGGTTTGAGCTCAGAGTTTTCTGTGCTTTAAAGATTCTTAATAGGTGGGCGCTGGTTTAAACGATCAGCAAAGTCTGTTTGCTTCATATTATCTCTCGCTTTCTCTCAAGGCCAAAAAAAAGATTCTCTGCATGCATTAAAATGTGAAATGTTTGTATACCATCACATAAAATCTAAAAAGGTTCAGATGAAATTGGTGTAATCTACAAATTTGGATTTAACATTGGAGTTTCAGTGGTCAAACGTAATATCATACCATCCAAAGACTTTTCTCAAATCTCTCGTGCAGCATCATTCTCCAGACATTCTTGTAGACACACTGGATTCAGTTAAAATGCTGTGGAAGGTTCCTAACTGAGTGAAATGTCTCAGAATCTTCAAGTAGATCTGGTTGAATTTCAGATTATTTTTCTACCTTTAAAGCCATCATAAGGGATAACCGTTGCTCTGGGTTTCACTTGTGAGTGTTTGGTGATTTGACCTCTTTCTCCTCGATCCACATGTTGAAGTGTCCTTTAGCAAAAAAATGGAATCTCATACTGTTCTCAATGTGAGATTAAGTACTAGAATTAGATTCTGTCTGTCTATTTGTGAATTGAGAGAATACTTAAACCTCTGAGGGACTCCACAGCTTTATATGTTGTAAGCAGTTGAAAGAAGTAGTATTCCGTTAGGATGTACATGTTTCAAATGATTGCATGCAGCAACACATGCTCATTTAATAGTCCATCTTTAAAATAAAACGTTTACCCGAGTCAATTCCAACAATGCGCTTCTGAACAAAACCATTACTGTGTGTGATCAGAGTAGCGATACTCATTTTGGTGCAGAAACTTCACCTGTCAGTTTATATTGGTCTCCTTGCCTCTCACAGGTATCCCTTGGCTTTCGTCGCTGCTAAGCTGGCTCTGGGTATCCCCCTGCCTGAAATCAAGAACGCTGTATCGGAGAAGACCACAGCCTGCTTCGAGCCCAGTCTAGACTACATCGTCACCAAGATCCCTCGCTGGGACCTGGACCGCTTTCAGGGCATGTCCCAAGAAATAGGCAGTGCCATGAAGAGTGTCGGAGAGGTGCCCAAGAATCCATATATCAACACTCATTCACTCATTTATTCACCTGCTTATTCAGTATAGTCACATACCCTTATTATCCTATCATTTATTTTCCCCTGCTAAATTCAGGTGATGGCGGTAGGCCGGACCTTTGAGGAGAGTGTGCAGAAAGCCCTGAGGATGTGTCATCCATCAGTTGATGGCTTCATGCCTCGCCTGCCACTCAAGAAAGCCTGGGCTGACACCCAGGACCTTCAGCAGGAGCTGGCTGTGCCTTCAATCACCCGCATCTTCTCGATAGCCAAGGTACACTTATCTCTCATGAAACTGACAGCAGTTTTCACATTGTCAAAACATTTTGAAGTGTAACAGAGAAATGATCAGGAAGAAGACATGACATGCACAGTAAAATGTGTCCACGGTCTACCTGCATGTTCAGCTGTTCATGTTGAATTGTGTGGATTGTCTTTGAAGTTTAAATCTTGATAAAGAGATGCACTCAAGTTTTAATATTTGAAAAGCACATATGCTATAAAAAGTGTTTGATAGCCTGTTCTACAAGTGAAGCTTTCAGATATGTCCACATGTGGGGGAAGAGGGGGAAAAAAAAGACATAATCAGCTTTTTGTTCAGTCTGTTTTCAATATCATAGAAACAGATGAAAGAGAGGCAGCACTTTCATAAGCACAGGACACAGGGACAAGCTACTACATTCAAAAATAAAGATGTATTAACACATCTAGGTTGAATAATTTCTACCTGAACGTTCATTTATCAGCTTTCACCAGCTGAGAGAGGAGCAGACTCAGGTTGTGCCTGTGGCCGAACCCTTAACCTTGTGGGCTTTGTGTCCTGACAGTGAAGATGTATTTGTTCCAGAATGCGATATTTGAAGATGGCAACACGAAAATAAACTAAGACTGAAATATTTTAAGTAGTTTTTATATCATTTTAAATATCATTTGATACTCTGTGAATCCTATTTGTAAGCGGACATGTACTTGATGTTGCTGAGTGATAAATCTAATCTGTCATGTCTCCACTTTAAAGTCCCTTCACAGTGGTTGGAGTGTTGATCAAATCCACCAGCTGACGGCCATAGACAAGTGGTTCCTCCACAAACTCCAGAGAATAACACATCTGGAGCAGCACCTGCAAAACTACAAAAGGTTACACATTGCACACAGACTCACACTTTGTTCAAGAATTAACCATGTGTTTATTGTTTATTTGGATCCCCATTAGCCACTACCTAAGTAGCGGCCACTCTTCCTGTGGTCCTCTCATACAAACATGAGTTTAAAATCGAATTATTAAAAGTCCAAGACGGTACAGAAAAAGACAAAAATAGAAGTAAATGACAGCACAATAACAGGCAAAGTACAAATCAAGAACGCCAAGATGAACCGATTGCAAGTCAAAAAGGTCATCTCTCATATGTTCACGTTATATCTATGCAATCAAAAAATACAGTGTTGGACAAATCTTATAATTCTTTTTCCTACTTAAAACACAGCAGAGTAACTAAACAATGACATACAAGGAAAATATACACACATATACAGTGCATGTATACATACATACACACACACACATACACACACTATACATAGAAATTCTACGCTAATGATCGAACATTGTTACTTTTTATACATCCATGTTATTTGCAACTCTTGAATTCAGGTTACTCTTAATTAATTGTTCAAGTGTTCAACATTGCATATTACCATGCTTGTATATGCTGGCCCAGTACCTGGCTCTGGTCTAGTTTGTGCAGTGTTTTAATATTTCTCAACAACTAAAGTATCAGTTCCAGCTTCTGTATATACACAATCTCTGAAAATCCTGCAATGAAATTCTAACATTGCTTTCTTGGTTTGGGATAAAAATTCAGTGGAATCATTTTATTTCTTATGCATTTGGAAGGAAATTGCTCTCCCGCAGTTGTCGCATAAAATGAGAAAACATTTATTTCAGGAGAGAATGATGGTTCACAGCAGAGTCCTTAAATTTAAACTGAGCAAATAGAAAACAATTCACTAATTAAAACATGTGTACTTACTGGTAAGTTTTATCCAGTGCTGTTTTCAAACCTCAGGAAACGTAACAAGATTGGTTAAATGCAGACATTAAAAATATGTTGCAGATATGCTCCCATTGCTTTTGTTATTGTGTTTTCTAAGCTATAAATTTGATTCCTGCCTTTGCAGAACTATTTTCCCAAGCTGTACCTGTGTAACTCTGCAGCATTTCAGACTTCAAATGCACCACATACTCCTTCACAACAGCAACTTTTGTGAATTTCAAAATCCATCTGCCCTCTTATCCCTTTAAAGGCTTTCAGCTGACAGCCTCTGTGATTAGAAATGGATAAACATGTATGAATATTCCTCAGTAAGAACGTTGTAATCTTTAAAGATCAAATGAACCCAAGTCTCTTCACGTCTCTCTTTCTTTTCTCTCCGGTGGTTTGCCTCCTGTCGGCTACGTCGCTCGCTCTTTCTTTCTGCCCTCGGGCTCTTACCTGGACAGCCACTGTGAATTTTCATGGCACAGCCACAGGTTACTTGCTGCAACCTTCTGACTCTGCTGTTCAATAATTAATGGCGGGCTGTCTGGTGGGCGCCCACTGCAACTAGCTGACACATGGAAGGCTGTTAAAGTCTCCACTGCCTCTGAAGCAGGGGACATTGAGATGGGCGCACAACAATAGGCTGCTACCAGACTGATGGAGCGTAGAGCTGAGTACAGGTGGGCGTCAGGCTCTACCGCTCCGCAGTTATTGTTAGTGTGAGCAACAGCGCTGTTGCTTCTACAGTATTGCTTTAGTAAGAACTGAAGCATTTTTATCTATTGAAATGACTAATCTTCTTTAAATTCAATCAATCCATTTTAATTAGTTAAGCCCCAATTCATACAAATGTTATCATCAAGAAACTTTACATAAACAGCAGTTCTGGACTGTGGTCTTCCCTTTAAATATTTACAGGGACCCAACAATAATCCAACATTTGCAAAACCCCAACGCAATGAACAGTGGTGAGGAGAAAAAATAAGAGGGTTGTGGTATTTTTATTATCACCATACCTCCTATGATGCGCTCAAACACATAACCACTGATGTATCCTGGGATTATTGGGTGTTTCAGGTCTTGGTACATCAGACACTCGGGAAGTCTGTTTGCATCCAACCACCTTTTTCATCCCTTCGTGATCTGACCCAACTCTTCAGATTTAGCACAGGAAAGGCATTGTACCGAGATAGCTGCTTTGTTTCTTTTTAATCAACTATCTGAGAAATACAACTTACAGAAAACACACTTTTTCTAATACTTAAAGGTCAACAATACATTCGATGAAACCTATATTGTCTTCCTTCAGAGCCTGACACCAACCCTGTCCGACCCTTTTCTCTCCTTTAACACACTGACTATAGGAACCCCTCGATGTTGACACAAGACTTAGGACATATTTATCTAATGATCAATATGACTCTCTCTATCAATACACAAATCTTCACTCTGTGTAGGACATTGCATACTGCAATTCAATGTGGTCCATAGGGCCCACCTGACTGAGGTCAAGTTAGCTACTATCTACCCTGATGTACCCCCCCCCCCCCGCCCCCTGCAATAAATACAAAAACTGTGATGCTGCCCTGATCCACATGTCCTGGTATTGCCCTCGCTTACAAAAATTCTAGAAAGAGGTCTTCCATACGATACCCTACTACCCTATTGTTGCCTTGTTTGGTGTAGCTGATTGAGACGTCCAACATCTGATGTCTGCAGAGCACCGTCTGTTTGCTTTTACTTTGCTCTTGGCCAGATGTGCAGACTTGCAGTGGAGGGATGCTACGCTGCTCACACTTGGCCAGAGTCTTCAGGATGTAATGTTCTGTGTCAAATTGGAGGTGCTTCGTTTCTCTGTTTCTGTTTCTCTGGTTCGGAGAAAACAAATATTTTAAGGCCTTGGAACCCTTTTTTGTCTCTGACACCACCTGCATGTGGAGGTTGTTTACTGCCACAGGATTCTGTTTATCTTTGTTGTCCTACATTTGACAGTCGGCCCAACCCTGGTGCCTTTTTTTTTTCTTTATTTCAAAAACTCAATGAAAATATTTTGGAGAGAAAATAAACATCAGACACCATCACCCTGGTGACCCAACTGAAGCTGATCAGACCTCGACTTGTGCCTGAGTAGCATTCCTCCAAGACTCGCTCCTCCTCAACCACAGCCATCTTGAGGCCCTCTCTGCTCCCTCTGTGCTGTGTTTGATGGCCTGCCTCTTCTGTCCTCCAACCTTGTCTTGTGGCAGTCTTCCACAAGGTCAGCATATCTGGCTTTCTTCATCTCCATTGCCTCCTCTGTCTGGCCCACCCAGGGAGCTGTAGGCTACAGCATTACCACCTGTCTTGATGTTTCTGACTCTGTCTGGTCTGTAGCGTGATGACTGGAGCTGTTTCCCCATGGTGACCACCAGCTAACATTCCTTGGACGTTGTGAGCTGTCCTGTTGTGCCCTCTTTTGTATTCTTGTCTTCTCTCTGGCCATTTTGAAGAGGATGGTTTGCAGTGCTGATTTGGGGTGTTTGGACTGAGCAATGGCTGAGCTGATGGTGGATACAAGGGTGGCTGGGCTTAGCCTTAGAGATAGGGTGAGAAGCTCAGATATCCAGAGGGAGCTCGGAGTAGAGCCGCTGATCCTTCACATGGGAAGGGGCCAGTTGAGGTGGTTCTGGCATCGAAGCCTCCTGGTCGCCTGCCTCTGGTGGTTTTCCAGGCACGTCTAATTGGGAGGAGACCCAGGGGTAGACCCAAAGCTTACTGTAGGGATTATATATCTCTTCTAGCCTGGACCAAACCAAAGTACATACTCAGTTCATAAAGATACTTATTATACAATACAAAGATGTGATTTTATTTTTACAAGGTTCCAACTATTAAGTTGAAAAGCATCAAATGAAAATTGAGACAACCCCAAAAAACCTCCTTTATTCCATTTCTACTGTGGATTTTGATGCATCTTTGTGTTTTCATACGCACACATCAGAATATATGTTTCACTCTCTGCACACAACATTGGGTGTTTTTTTGTGTTTCACGAAGCATGCACATTCAGTATGTTAATGGAATGAAATGGATTGCCCTCTGACTTTCTACTGTTCCCCCAAAGAGGTTTATTTTACACATAACAACCAAGCTGGCAGATCTTTACTTCCTCTGATTCGGACTCAGGACTTCTGCTCTCTCCTTTTTGCCGTTTCTGGTGTTTGTTATTTCTCAGCACAGCTCGGTGCGGTCGGAGTTAAAACACACTTGACATTTCCAATATTGTTGCACTACAAGGTCATAAATAATTCAGATAAGGAGGTGGGAGAGAAAGTTGTGGTTATCCAGAAACAAGAATTGGTTCTGTTTCTACCTGGAGTTTATTAAATACCACACTGGTTGTTTTCTTTGTGGGAGTTACATGAGAAGATCAACATCCGTTTCATCAAAGTGTATTTCTAGGGTTGGAAACATTAGTTGTGCACCATCCAAAAATGCTTCTATAAGCTTATAAGCTATCAGAAACACTACCATTGTAGATGTTTGTTTTACATAATCCACATTAAATAAACCCATCCAGTCCTTTGTTTGTGGTCTGCACAAGTGTTACAACACAGAAAAATGCTCTGTTTCAAATTTGCTCATTTGCTGTGTGTCGTCACAGTGGGATTCTGGAAAAATAAAAATACGCTCCCCTCCCCTGATATCTCCACCCATGGACTCCACCCCCAGCCAGAGAAAACTTTTGAGCAGGACCGCCATTATTATTCTCGCTACAGAGGAGTGACGTCTACTCAGGGGAGGCTGATTGCCTTTAAAGAGACACACACACCAAAACAGAGCGTTCTGAGAGAGCTGGTTTATACAGGGTCACAAACCTCCTCTGGTGCTTGATTCATGTTATATTTTGACCACAGCACAGATGTTACATTTAGACCATGCAGGACTTTTTGAAAAAATGGAAAAGGGTTATAATATGTCCTCTTTAAGATTATGGATTTAAAACTACTACAGTGAAACGTCTTTGGAGGTTATCCTTATCTCTAAATAAGTCAATGTCCGTATTTACTGATATCATAAATTAGGAATCATATTATGAGCCCTAAATGCTTGAAATGGTGTGGGGTTCTGAATGGTCAGCTGTATTAATGAAATTCCCCATTGTCTTTTCATACAGTGACACAGTACCCAAAGATCTGCTGCTGAAGGCCAAGCAGGACGGCTTCTCAGACCTGCAGGTCGGTCAGATTCTGGGCTCCACTGAGAGAGCAGCCAGAGAGCTGAGGCTCCTGCACGGCATCAAGCCCTGGGTGAAACAGGTGAGCATCACAGGGTCACCTTCTTTGAGCTTTCATAGCAGCCTGTCTGATGATGGACACCGCTAACTGAATGTTACTATTCAATACACACACACATATGTACTTACACCGAGAAGCTTTCTTTGGCCACAGATGTAGATAACAGGTGAGAAAAGAGATGTGGAGGACATTTAATGGCTGTTTTGATTAGATTTAAGTTTTGAATTTCTAGACCTTTGACTCAGAAATTACAAAGAAACAATCTAACTGCGACTTATGGGTACTAACATTCAGTAGAGATAAACATTTAATGACAACCTTTGTCAAAAATACATTTGTTATTAAAAAACCAAAAACCAATGTCTTTGGCCTTGCAATTTGTATTTGTACTATTATTAGCTGTAAATGTTTTTGTCCTACTTTTGATTTTATTTGTCAACGGCATGAGTTTCCTAGTTAAATAATGTCGAGTAACACACACACACACACACACACACACACACACACACACACACACACACACACACGTCTTCATTCCTCAAGTTGTCTACTGCGTGACACCAAGGCCTAGGTAGCCTGCAGATTGAACCTAACTGTGGTAGTTCAAAGTTTTTTCTGCATGTTTCTTGGCAATACAAATATGAATAGCTCTCTGAAACCTTAGAATAAAGTCATATCAAGTTCATGACTGATTTCTAGTGAATGGGTGAGCACAAATTAAACTTTATTTTTCTACAGCTGAATTAATCCAACTCCTTTTTTTTCTGATCCTGTTCCTCAGATTGACACCTTGGCTGCAGAGTATCCAGCAATGACCAACTACCTGTATTGCACTTATAATGGAGAGGTACGTGGTTTCTACCAACCAAGAAAATGTATTATAGAAGCATAATGATCCATGTATTTAAATGTATTAATAAAATAGTTTTCTTATTGAAAATACAGTTAGAATTACTATAACCTACTACATCTATAAATGAGGGACATCCAAATATCTCTCAGGCTAAAAAAAAAAGAAAACAGTTGATGAATTTGTATTTTATTTGGTGAAAAAAATATAATAGTCGTTATATAATAGAAAGATCTGTGTGGATGTCAACAGGAGTGTGTTATTAACATGGTTTTTATTGATCCTGTCCATCAGGAGCACGATCTGGAATTTAAAGACAAGGGAATCATGGTTCTCGGGTGTGGGCCTTACCACATTGGTAAGTCCAAAAAGAGAGAAGCTGTTCATACAAAGGCTTTTCTTTTTATACCAGCAATCAATGATAGCACTGCTGATGGCACCTAAATGACCTTATTCACCAACTGCCAAATGTTTACTGTGTGTTGGCCAAGAATAGAGTTAATTGAAATATGTGATCAAGCAGACGTTTGCGTTTTTTATGCATGATATTTAAACATTTTGACATCCTGAAATGTATTTGCTCTTGGATTCAACAGGGAGCAGTGTTGAGTTTGACTGGTGTGCAGTGTCCAGCATCAGAGCTTTGAGACAAATGGGCAAGAAGACAGTGGTGGTCAACCACAATCCTGAGACGGTCAGCACCGACTTTGACGAGTGTGACCGCCTTTATTTTGAAGAGCTGACCCTGGAACGCATCCTGGACATCACCCAACAAGAGGTTAGAGCACACATGGACACACACAGTTTCATACGTGTCAAAATCAAAAAGAGTATTAACATACCTTTAAATATGAAAGGATGATTTATTTCTTTACCTCTCCATGTAAATCTGAGACACTATTACTGTTGTACAGATCATATATTAAATTAGAAATATTCTACATCTTGTAATGGTATAGCGGTCTGAGTATGGGAGCATATCCCAGCATGTATTGGGAAAGAGGCAGGACAGGTTGGCAATCGATCCCAGGGTCATATTGGTGATAGTAGCTGCTTATATACACATGGTTTAATGGAATCTGATAATTGAATGATTATTCTAATACATTGCACTCAATACAAAGCTCCATAGAGCAGAGGAGTATTGATCAACTACTGAATGCATATGTAATTAAAGAAGTGAAGCATGGGAGCCGATTCACAAGAAGGGCAGACAATTGGAAATTCAACAAAAGGCAGTATTCTTTGCATATAGATTTATTGGACTTAGACTGGGACTCAGCATACACACAGTTGCATAATAACGATAACGGATCAGAACAGATGTCAACGATGCTGTGAAAAATAACCTCTCTAGGGATTCATATTCACACATAACTGGAGAAGCTTTAACAGATGTGTAGCTTTTACTGCAACCAACCCAAAAAGACTCGACCCATTTGAACCCTAATGACACCTAACAAAACCCTCTATTGCAGTACGAGAGAATGGGAAAGCTCTGAATGAGTCCTAATGGGGACATTAATTATGCAGTATTATAGACTCACCTAAGATTTAAGAGCTAGGATCTCTATTGTTACAGGTGAAAAGTAAAAAAAAAAAAAAGGTTTTAAAGGTAAATTGACCTTTTTTATTTTTTAACACTCATCATCAAATGTGGTGGTGCTTGCTGAATATTTTTTAAGGTAATATAATTTTAGGATGTATTTGTACATTAATCTGTTGTATCTCAAGGACTTTCTGACAAAGTCCTTTTTAAAGTGCTTTTTACTTCAGAATACTGTAACTGAAGAACTAAAAGAAAAATACAGATGAGGTACATCCTCTGAAGTCTGCTCATATTATTGACAAAACATTTAAACAGAATATGTTAACAAAAAAGACAAACACAATTGTGTCTGCGGGGACTTGGGTTGAGAACAAGGTCAGGAAAATTGGTCTGGTAGCTGGAGAGGTGCTAGTTCACTTCCTGAGCACTGCCAAGGGGCCCTTGAGCAAGGCACCAACCCCCAGTCTGACATCTTTCCATTAGTGCATGTCCATAGGATCCTTGTATGTGCTTGTGTGTGTATTTCAGCCTATGTGTGTGTAGCATGTCTCAATCCCTCTTGGGATCAATTAAGTATAGATAAAAATCATACATTGTTTTGAGTCAGTTTACTCTCATTGTTTTCTGTACCCTGATGTAAATATAAATAGAAGAGGTGATGTAACATGTATGACCAGGCATCCTGACCATGAACAACCTTATTACCTACTGCTCAGTCTGCTGTAGATGGAATACAGCTGATCCTTTATATTGCAAACAAACTCAAAAGCATCTATAATGACTACTAGACTGATATTTTCCACTAAAATGTTTCTCTGTATTTGACGGTGTTGTGTTTTTGCACACCAATGTCCATTGACTTTCCCTTGCAGAGGAATTATAATCCAGTTAAAGTTGCGATGGGATCAGGGTGTGATTAAGTGTTTGTTTGTTCAGGGTGAGAGCATTAACATCAATCCTTCTCTCACAGCTACAGTCCCCTCCGTGCTTTCTCTGTGTGTGTGTGTGTGTGTATGTGTGATAAATACGGCATTAGAGCATGAAGATAAACCCTGGACAGGAGCAGGAGAGCAGGCCCATGAATAATGAAGAGATACAACCTGGCATTACCATGGAAACAGCATCCCCCTTGGATCCGCTCGACAGAAAAAGGGGCTGCAAGCTCTTATTAAAAAGAGCTAACACATTTGTTAGCCGCACACATACATACACACTTTCCTGGTGGTAACATAACCTGTAGCCACACCATGATCAACTTGTTTTTGTTTTTCTTGTAATTTCATTGTGTGATCACAACCCAGAGTAAATGGAAGTGGCCACAGGTTTCAGACAGTTAATCTTGGCTGATAGAACAGGAGAAGGGCAGATCATCTGTCAAGTGGTAGACCCTCCTGTCAGTGGCGTTCTTCCACTTTTTGTTATGTTTATTAAAACCTGCTGTTCTATACTCTTTCAACAAATATACCCTTTTCTTTTCAGAGTTGCACTGGCAGCATCGTCTCGGTAGGAGGTCAGATCCCCAACAACCTGGCTGCCCCCCTGCACCTGAACGGGGTCAATATTCTCGGGACGAGCCCCCTGCAGATCGACCGGGCCGAAGAGCGCTCCGTCTTCTCCAGTATACTTGATGACCTTGGGGTGGCACAAGCCCCATGGAGGGCCCTCAGCTCCCTGGTGAGATAAAAAACACTATTTTGTGATATGGGTTTGGAGAATATGCTAAACCAATATATTTTAGGAATGTGTCCATGTGAGTGTTGCAGAGTGTTACCTTGATGTCAGTGTCATAGTATTACTCAGGATAGTACTCCACCCTGTCTTGTGGCATGTTCAGGGTGTTTGTTAGTTTAAACATGTGTTTTTAAAATACATTCCAATCTATTTAAATTTTATTTTCCAATTTAGATTGAAGTTTTCAAATGTTTATTGTCACACACTGGCTCAAAGTAAGTTACAAAGAAGAGGTGTCACACATGACACAACGTTTACACAAAGTTAATTTACTATAAACCAAAGTGAAAACAATCATCAAATATGTAACTCTGATAAGTCAGTCATGAATGCGATGTATGGTGGAGTGGCGTTGTGCAATGCAAACAAAACCAAACCAGCTGGCAGAGGCCTGGGAGGAAGAGAGGAGAGCCACACTGGGGATTTGGCTTTTATGCCCTGAGAGCAACTTAGTTGGACTAGCCGAGTCCTCTAGGAATAAGGGAGACAGAACCGATTAGTAATAGTCTGTTTATAAAGCTAAGGCAGTGACCGTCACACACAAACAAAACGTTGGATTTTACACTCAAACTTCATTTTACTGTTTTAGCAAATAAAATGAAAAATTATGAGTTTCTTGCCCTTAGAGTTCATGTTGAGTTAACTTCTGTTAAACATCACACACAAGGTCAGATTTTTTTAATGCATAATTAGGGCACTTGCACTTTTTCTTGCTTTATTATTTTTTTATGATTTGTAGACTTTTTTAGTAAAGGGGTTGTACTTGTGTTGTTAGTAGTGGAAATCGGAAACTTTTTGAACGTCTCGGAATCAAAAGCATTTTTACTAGGTCTTGTCTCGGTCTCAGACTAGGTTTAAAAATCAAGACTGGTCAAGACCACCACTGATAGGCTATTTTTTTCCATGACATTACTTTGATTGGTAGGAAAACGGCCCTTTCTTAAAGAACAAATAACTTCAATTCATCCATAATTTGATTCCAGGTGTTATCGTTAAAGTAAGTGACACAACTGCTGCACACAAGATTATGATTTTTCTGTGATATTTATGGTGCAAGTCTTGTCTGGGTTTCGCCCTGCCTTGGTCTTGACTCTGTCTCGATCCCTAAATGTCTCGGTCTTGTCTTTGTCTCGGAGCACTCAGGTCTTGGAATTGTTATGGGTCTTGGTTAGTTTGGTCTTCACTACAACACTATGTTGTACTACCTAAAAGCCACACCAAACTTTAGCTTCCTGCCCTTAGCGATAACCTTTCCCTACTCGTTTTATTATCTGTAGAGCTTTCTTCCTCTGAGAGGCTTTGTGCCCCTCTTCTTACTGATGTGTTAAGCGATTTTGCGTTTGGCCCTCTAAACTAGCTCGCAGCTATATCAAAATAAAACACTCCTAGGCGCCTCTGTGGAATATGTAGAGCACCGAGATGCGTCTGAAATAAATCTCTTCCATTACAGTTTCTCATGTATTCATGAACCACTGAGGAGAGATTAAACGTTACACACAGATAAAGATACATTTCCCTGACAAGAAAAAAAAGGTTGATGTTATTGGGCTAAACTACCTCCAGCAGGACGTGATGAGGTGCTTCTTTGCAGCTCTGGGAAGCTGTTTTTTTTCTTTTTTTAAATCGTACTCTACCTGGAAAGTGAACAGCGGATAATGATATATAGAAAAAGGCTCGATCGGCTGAGGGATGTGGAGGAGAGAGAAAGAGCAATGATGATGATATGAAGCAGCAGTAGGAGGAGGACATGCAGCCTTGCTTTCTTTGCTACACACTGTCCATGACTCCAACCCTTCTTCTTTCATTCCTCTTTCAGGACTCTGTGTACTTACACTCTCCATTTTACACTTTTAATTAGTTCTGTGATCAGTTTAATAGAGACTGGGTGAAATGTGGCCACTGTGTTATATGGTGTTATAACGACAAATATGAGGATGCGTGCAAACACACACCTTTGATTTAATATGGATTCTCTGTGTTCTGTGTGAAGTGGCTCTCATCGTACACCGTCCTTATATGAATCCCAACAGATTCACTCAGTCACATAAAGACTAAAATACAAATCTGACCGGTGTTAGGTGATGGAACTTTAAAAGATCAGCACACATGTCGTTTTCCTTTCAAAAAAAAAATTGACTAAACACTTTTTATGTTGTCCAGAATGGCTTTGTGCTTTACTGCTGCTCTTTGTAATAAGTTTTCTTCTGTGTGCCTGAAATGGTTTTTATCTTGGAGCAATCGAGTGTGTTTACTTTTCAAATCTCACCAACGTCTGTGGAGAATAACAGCAGGAAATTTTCCATTTAGATTTTGTGGCCAATAACCTTTGAAAGTTTTATGTCTACACAAAATATTTCCACTCATTCACCAGCTCACTGGCTTTTTATATTTTATCATCTGAATTTATTTTCTTTTTAAATACTTAACACACAGGAGCGATCAGACAAAGGCAATAATTGAACGCGACTGGATCAGACATGTATTGATTTCTTTAGTGTGACTGAGCTTTTACAAAGATTTCTGACCTCACTATAGTTATATTTTTATCACCATAGTGATACATCTTCTCTCTCTGCCTTCACAGGAGGATGCTTTTACTTTTGCCAACCAGGTGGGCTATCCCTGTCTGCTGCGCCCCTCCTATGTTCTCAGGTAAGAGTTAACACTCATCTCTGACAGTGTATAAGATTATCATATCAACTGTCTCTTAATAATGTATGAAGTGGCTGACAGGTGTAACGATTAAAACAATAAATATCTCATTTTATGTATTTAAAATTAGGTGCTTAATATTTTCAGAATCTAAATCGTTTTTTTTTTTTCATTTTTCATTTCAATCATGACAATAAGTGCTCTTTACTCATGCTGCAGCTCATTCAGTTTTGCAGTTACACTTTTGTCCAGCAGATGTCGTGATGAGACCTCGTGTTTAGCAGGGCTATGTCACTGAAAACACACTCTTTGGACTTATTAAGGCTTTACATGCAAGTGGTGGTGCTTTTCTTAGCACAGTGTCAGTTCTGAGTGTCATGCACTTTAAAGTGACTAAGAATCAAATGTATAACATTCAGCAGAATATGAACAGATGGTATGCGTGACTTCCTCTTTATCTAGAAGTAGCCTCAATTATAGCTTTCGTTATTTAGATGATTTTATTGTTGGGAAATGTTGAAGAAGCAGAGCAGGATTTTCTGGAACCGCTTCACCAACTAACAAGGTGCGTGAAGAGTGAAAAGCTTGAAGAGGTCAAAATGCTCCAGCAACACTTGTAGCATGAAGATCAACTTTATTAACAAATTAATTTGACGCGTTTCAACTTGTAGCCTTCATTCTATTGTTGGAAAAAGTTAACAGGACTCATGAGCCTCTCCTCTTTCTCTGGCATTAACATGAAGTGAACCTGTTGACTTTTAGACAGCACTCTGATTTCTAGTCATATTGTTACTAAAATCAATACTTTAAAAAATAATGTAATTATTAACTCTGCCGAATAATTGCTTTGACCTGCCAACACTGCGAGAAACTGTTCAATGATATGCACAAGAAATTTAGACAGTTTGCAGAACTGGTTCCTGACTACTCAAGAAATCTAAGTGACTTCCTGTCAAAGTAAAACAGCCTCAAATATGTCTGACACATCTTAAAAAATGTTGATGCAAAAGCAGACATGAATAGTTAAGAGTGAAATCAACGGATCTGTAGAATTTCTGTCTGCTTATAAGTGAGCCTGTGTGGCTGAGAGATGTCAGAAACGCTCTCTCTCTCTCTCTGTGTCTCTATGTCTCTCTCTCTCTCTGTCTGTGTCTCTATGTCTCTCTCTCTCTCTCTGTCTGTCTCTCTGTGTCTCTATGTCTCTCTCTCTCTCTGTCTCTCTCTGTCTCTCTCTCTCTCTTTGTCTGTCTCTCTGTGTCTCTATGTCTCTCTCTCTCTCCCTGTCTGTCTCTATGTCTCTCTCTCTCTCTCTCTCTGTCTGTCTGTCTGTCTGTCTGTCTGTCTCTCTCTCTCTCTCTGTCTCTCTCCCTCTCTCCCTCTCTGTCTGTCTCTCTGTCTCTGTGTCTGTATGTGTCCCTCTCTCTCTCTCTCTCTCTTTCTTTCACTCACTCACTCTCTCACTCACTCACTCTCTCTCTCTCAACCAAACATCTCACTCTCTCTCACTCACTTGAAATCCATCAGGTTAATGCATTGTGATATGATTGTTATGAATATCAGTTGAATTTCTTTCACCTTGGGGACGTGATGGAGAACAAGTGTGTTAGACAATTGGCTGAAATGATGAATATAAGTTAAAAAAAAAATGGCTGCAGAAAATTCTTGAACTTTGAACTCATGAACCTTTTTCACCTGTTTTTTTCTTTTAAATGGCCATAAAAAATACACAGGTCATACTCTGTCATACCAAAAAGTTATAATGCAACACTAGACACGACAGTGTTGGGTGAAAGTTCACCATATAACCCACTACCTGACTCATTAAAATCATATAGTGACATGGAAAATAACATGGCAAACTGTATCCACTGCACCGTTAAGTTTGCATGAGGGCAGTTTTTTCCTCTCTTCCTTTAAATATCATCCTCTTTAGAAAGGAGACTATTACTAAATGTATTTTAAAACTAACAATGTTCCTCCTGCTCATCTCAAGTCATAGGCAGTGTCATGATTTAACATTATCCTGTTATGAATTAAATCATTTTACCATTACTACACAATGGACAGTAGTTTTGGTACAACTATTAAAACTAGGGGTGCAAAGGAGTACTCGTTCATTAAATAATAATCGGTTACAAAAAAAATGTAATCGATAATCGTTTTATAGTCCACATTTTTGTAAATGTTTCTTGTTGCATTGTGGGTTCTAGGATAGGCCTAATTCAAAACAGAAAAAAGGAGCACGAGCGCAAAAAGAAAATAGATGACAAACAAAGCGCTGATAAAGGCTCTGTGCTGAAACGCGTCCGTTGTTGATCCGTACGCTGCTACCCTAACAAAAATATCCCTTTAATTAACCCCCCTATGAATTCACAATGAACAAAAAGTCCCAAACAAACAAAATATGCAATATGATCTACAAAAGTTCAGTTCAAATTGTCTTTTTAGTCCACAGAAAAAGAAGGACTTTCACTTTGCGATTACCACTTTACTCCGCTAAACCAATGACGTTTGATCATCCAGGACAGAGCAGCATAACTAGATGTTTTCCTATATTTTGGAATTTTAGATGATTATTCTTTTAATAACTACAAAATGGAACAACCTTATATGGAGAAATAGCTCATACCGGACGGACGAGCGAGATTGAGTGAGTGTCATGACGCACAGAGGAGAAAGATGAAACAGACAGACACTTTAAATAGTTCACCTGTTCTATTGTAACTTCATTTACCAGAGTAAAGTGTGCTCTACACTGCAGACTGTAGTCTCTGTTAACAGAATGTTTCTGTCAAAACAGCTTCAACGTGCGATGAGTGCGCATTGATGTCTGCATGTCCGCTCGCCACACTCACTGCTCTAATTATGTGTTAAAACGGTCATAAGATACGTCTGTGTGAATTTTTATTTGAGGTTTGCTGTCTGTTGAAGTAAGAAATGTCATATTTGAATGTTAATACAAAGGCATCTTACTAACAATTATTAAAATCCCGAAGATTCAAATTAATCAATAGATACAGTCGGCATCGCGTCATAGTTGGGGGCGGGGCCTCCTGTGGGGGAAAAGAATCACAGAAAAAAAAAAGAACTACAAAACGATTACTCGAGTACTCGCTTTAACAACGGGAAGAGTAATCGATTAGAGAAAATTTTGCATTTCTGCACCCCTAATTAAAACGATTGCAAAATCACAAGTACAACACTATTCTTGTGACACCTCAGCTGTTACAGACAGCAGCAGTATAAGCTAACTGAATGGTATGGAATTATATTTACCGTAAATATTTTTCAGATAGCTGACTCTTTTTTTCTAAGGGGTCAAGAGTGAGCCAGCACACAGCCATTTCTTTCTCAATAAAAATAATAAGGCACCTTGCATTAGATTTTGTAATCAGCAGGACTTTTTTTCCTTAATGGTTCATGTGGATTTCAGAAAACAGACGTGCATAAACTAGGTGGCTTCTAGATCAATGATATGCCTCAGTTCAAAAGCATATGAATCTCCTATGACATGACGGGTTGGTATTCGTTTTGGGTTTGGACATACAGTATGTCTGCCCATGAGCAGCAGACAGCTAAGGAATAAACATGTGACCCGAGCCTGTGGCCTTCTCTGTCCTGTTTCTCTCTGCTCGTCCCTATCAAACACAACGAGAACCCAGCTAGCAGTCTGGAATCAAAAACAACAACAAGCACAACAAAACTAGCCTAAATCTGTTGTATTTTAATGACTAAGTTCTGAACTCATTTTCAAGAGCCTCAAGTGCTTTTCGACCTAAATAGCTGCTCTTCTCCCTTTCTCTCTCTCTCGCTCTCCTTATTTTGACTGTTTCAAGACCTTGTTCCCGATGGTAATAGTGATGCAACGACGAGATAATGAGTGTTTTGAACGATCATTTGAAGCTTCAATCTTCTCCTGTTTGCTTGCTTCTCTTCCTCTCCTGTGGCCTTTTGTTTTCTCTCCCTCACTCACCCCCCTCTCTCTCTCTCTCTCTCTCCCTCTTTTTCTCTTGCTCTCTCTCCTGCTTCTCTCTCACCAGTGGCTCTGCCATGAACGTTGTGTATGGAGAGGAGGAGATGAAACGCTTCTTGCAGGAGGCCACTCAGGTGTCCCAGGTGAGATCCCTGTTAACAATGCGTGTGCATGCCTACATATGCTAAAGACACATGTTGCCATATTGCCTTCACATGATGTTGTACTTTGTCTTTTTTTTTTTGGCAATCTGTACATAATGTAAATTAGCATGTTATGACAAGTAATCTCTCTCTCTCTTTTCATATTACACACATACAAACACACTCGGTGTCTCTTCTTTGTGTTGCCTGTGCTCCCTGTGCTTTCAATTAACTAATGCTACCAGCTGGCATTGCTGTTGGCTAGTACTGTGTGTACA
Source organism: Labrus mixtus (assembly GCF_963584025.1). Lineage (NCBI taxonomy): Eukaryota > Metazoa > Chordata > Actinopteri > Labriformes > Labridae > Labrus > Labrus mixtus. Next base: position 22,637,088 of record NC_083624.1, read on the forward strand.
TCTCCTCTTCACTGAAGCCTCAGGTGGCTCCGAGGCACCTGGCCCCTCAAAGGGCCACTACCTGAGGCTGGAAGAATAGACACACATGCACAAAGCACACATTCAAAGCACAAAGCACAAAGCACAAAGCGAGCCTGCTAATGACGCTTTAACAGCTTTGAACTGATTTTATAACGACATGCTTTAGTGACACACTCAACTGTTACAACACAAGCACACAGGAAGTCTTTCAGGAATTTGAACACTGAAACCGTTTATTTTTTTTGTCTTTTAAATCCAGCACATTGGATCATGACTAGCAGCTTTATATTACTTTATATTGCTTTAATTACCTTCAGCATTACATTAGGATCACTAATGTCAGTATCAGATGAGTTATGAAGGTTCAAGCTTTATATAGAGTCTTGATTAGGGAGCATCAAATGTAATTTATAAAATCACCATAAACTTCAAATGTTTTAATAATAATATTAGGTTTAGTAGCCTTCAAAGAAAGGGGTTTCCTGTTTGCAGTCTTTGATTCTTTTAAGTCAGCGATGCTTTCTTTCAGATACTTTGCTAGCACTACGCTGCTGAGATCTTCAGGTTTTTTTCTTTTGAAGGTTTTTCTTCTGACAGTCTGGTCAATCACCGGCTCGGTTCTTCCGGCTTCTGGTCTTAAAAAAATGTTTCGGTCGCTTTATATCGTGAGGAAATATATTTCCCTTGATTTGTTTGACACCCTCAAATAAAAATCTCATTTTGAAAGTAGTTTACATCAAACTAGGGATGCATCGTTTCAACATCGGTATCGACCATGTTTGCTCTGTTGACAGACATGGGCAAATAATGTGGTATGAATCGATGTCAGTAGCCGATTTTTATTTGTTGTGCCAAATCAATTTAATGCTGGCCTCAAATACACCTCACTTCTGATTCAGAGAAGAAGTTATTTAATTGTTGAACATTAGAGAAATGTTGGCATTGTGGGTCTAATCAGCTTAATTGCTATCTCAAACATTGGTATCGACATCGGCCCTGATTTTCCCAACAGCACATCTCTACATCAGACTCAGTCTTTGAGTTGTTTCAAAGTCAGTGTGTTGGAGCACAGAGCTTAAATCACAAGATGTTCACTGAAACTAAACTCTCAGACTTTACTTCCAACACTAATGGTAAGAACCATGTCCTGGTTTGGTTGTGTAATATTTAATTTCTTGATGGAACAACCATCCTGTCTTTCCTACAGGAGCATCCTGTAGTCATCACCAAGTTCATCCGCGGGGCCCGGGAGGTGGAGGTGGATGCTGTAGCTAAGAGTGGCAAGGTGAGACATTACTGACCAGATCCTTCCATGTACATGAGCTTTAGTCTAACATTCTTTAATGCCATTGTGTGGCTGAAAAAATAAGTTCCCATTAGTTTAAAGTATGACTCTTCAGTGTAGTATATGTCCTTTCCTTAATGTAATGATAATGAGGAATGTTTAAACAGCCTATTTGTCTCTCTTTACTTTATGTTGACATCCTGTTGGAGCATTCCTAACTGTATCATTGTTATTCATCTCTTCAGCCTAGAATTATTCAGTGATACATTTTTTCAGTTTAAATGGAGAGGTGAGACCAATAGTGAGCCCAGTAGATGAATAAAGTAGAAGTAATCTCATTCATCTTGGATGAAAAGACTTTACAGCTTAGACAGCTCTAATTGGGAGGATGGGATTCATTAAAACCCAAACACAGTAAAGTGGGGATTCTAAATGACTTTTTTCTTCTCTGATTAGGTCAGTTATGGGCACTATGTTTCATGTTCAACAAACTGTTTCCTGTGATTGACGTGCTCTTCAGATTCAGAAATGTCTTTGGTTTTCTTTGTATCCTCCTGCCCTGTGTTGCTCGTCTATAAAGATATCGTACACATACTGTCATATTTTCCAACCTAATCTATAACATAGATTTAGGTTAATTTTTTAGTTTAGTTTGGAAAACTCCAAAAGTTTTCGTTGTTAGATTATTAGAAGTGTTTTGCATATACATCATTGTATTACACTACACGTTAAATATTTCAATCTTGCCTTTGTTGACTTTCAGTGTCAAAATGGAAACACAACAATCAACACTTGAACACTTGCTTCTGATGCAGAGACAGAAAGAATAACAGTGACATTTAATAACTGCTATATCTAAACTATATCTAGTAAATTAAACTAATGTGTTTCACTTTTAGTCACTTAAAGATATTAAGCGTTTTCAGACTGCAGGAACTTTTTCATAATTCTAGGAACTGTTGGACCCCTCCCCTCTTTTTTTTATTGATTCTGCACCGCAGGAGCTATGAACTATTTTCCTAGAACCCAGTTTTTTGAGGAACCTTTATAGCTCCTGCAGAAGCGTAGTTACCATGGCAGTGTGAATGCAGACAGAGGAAAAAGTCCCTATGGTGTATAGTTCTCAGGGAACTCCCGAGTGGATAGTTCCTCTTCAATAAGTCCTCAGAACTGTTTGGTTCGAAAACACCTGAAGACATATTCAAGAAGGATGCAGAATAAAATAAATTGTAAGTCTGATTTGACTCCTGAGACACGTGGAAGCACAGACTTATGATACGGTAATATTAAAGTTTTACATCAGCAGTCACTTGGAATATGCAGGTTGAACTTGTAAAACTTCTGCAGCTGTATAATTGTTAGCTTAGTAAGTCACCGCAGACTGCAGAGCCTCCTCTATACTTGTCCTGGACGCCCTGTCTGTTTCCCTATTGTTGAGGCTTTAGGAGTCATTTCAAGGGTGTCAGTTTGAACGTGGGCAATCCAGTTGTATGGTACATTTTCTCTCCCTGCTTTTCCTGAATACAGCCCCTCCATTATCTTCAGTATCACATTAACAAGCTGTCCATTCATTGAATACCAAACAGGCCTCATTATTCCTGGCCAGACTGTGTGTGTGTGAGATATATGTGTGGGAGAGTAGAAAAGTCAGAGATAATACGTATTAATTACAGGCTCTATCTGAAGAGTGCTAATGAATACTGTGGTTAGCAGCAGTTTAAATGAGCTAATGACACGGCAGCTCATTTACACACACACACACACACACATACACACTCACTCGGGGTTGCTTGGTGATGCAAATCTCCTTTCCTGTGGGTGAAATGTTCAAAGTTATTCTTTTGACATTTAATAACCATGTACATTGTTTGAGGCCCATTAAGAAAATATACACGCCCTTTGTCTTTAATAGATTTTCAATGTGTTTCACCTTAATGAATTTCCTTAATCCCCTTAAACATGCACAGTCCAACTTTCACCATATGTTGATAGTTGTAAAGAGCACTGTGACATAATGTAGATATGAACACATCGAGTCTGGAGGCCATCTGCCTCTTAGCCAGGAAGATTCTCACCTGACAACAGTCCAAGGCTGCCCTGAGTTTGGATACTTTCCTTACGAGAGCTTTGATCCTTATGCAAATATTCTAAGATTATCTCTACCTGTCTGTCCAGGTTCTGGTCCATGCCATAACAGAGCATGTGGAGGATGCAGGAGTGCACTCAGGAGATGCCACCCTAATGCTGCCAACCCAGAGTATCAGTCAGGGAGCGCTAGAAAAGGTAAGTCAACTCCCCATCTGCATTTAAATGGTGATTCTCAGGGATGCATCAGTTCAACATTGGAATCAACCGATATTAGCCCTGTTGACAGACATCGGCAAATAATGTGGAATGATCCGATGTCAGTAGCCGATGTTTATTTGTTGTGCAAAATCAATTTAATGCTGGCATCTACCGTCAAATCCGGTGTATATTATGCACTTTTAATACCACTTTTTTTAATATAAAAAGTGCGCTGCGTCTTATACACCAGCGCGACCAATATACCAGAATAAAATGCAGACACACACCGTCATTACCTCGAGTGCAGCGGCCACCATCACACACACGACGTGACGCAATTGAAAATTCACCCCCCTTCATTTTGTATTGTAAGCTGATTGCAAGCTGTGCTGGATACACAGCAGTAGTGACACAGATCGGGCTCGCTGAGCTACTTTTTAACATCTTTTCTCCCTCACGAGGTCATAATCATGAACTTAAAGAAACAGTGGTTTATTGTTAAATGATTAAACCTTGTGGAGTGCTCTTTTGATTGAAGGACTTTTATATAAAAAGTGAATGAGTGACCAGCAGAGGTGGGCAGTGTGACTCACAGGCTGAGGGTCTGTGCTTAACAACTGTCACTGCAGGCTGAGAACTCAACTACCGCACTGTAGCTAGTAGACGTGCAAACTCCACAAAGTGAGAAGAAATGGTACTAAAAGAGCGACACAGCTGTACAGAAACTGCAGGTTGTGTACTTTGTTGAACACACTAGAAATTGTCACACAGGTGACAGTCTTTTTTTCTTTCTGGGAACCCCCCCAAAACAGACTGCGTCTCATACTGGTGCAACTTGTATTCTGGATTTTAAGGTCGTACACCTCACTACTGAATAATTTTTTATAGTTTTAAAGAAACATCTGTATCAGAATCGGCAATAGGCTGAATTGTTATTTCAAACATCGGTACCCGAAACGGCCCTGACCTTAAAAAAAACCAAACCTAATTGATACTACCATGGGAACAAGATGTTTATATGTTGTGTGTATTAAAACATGTAGAATATTGTGTTAACACAGTTTTATGTAAGAAAGCATTTCAAGACTCTTATATTTTGCATGTGCATGTTCTTTTTCTATCGCCCCTAGGTCAAGATTGCCACACAGAAAATTGCACAGGAATTAGAAATTTCGGGGCCCTTTAACACTCAGTTCCTGGTTAAAGGCAATGATGTCATGGTAGGTAATATTTCTCAACAACTGACTAAATCATGGATCGACTTTTCCACACCCTGCTGCTTTGAAGGCAATGCATTCACAAACGCAAAGCTGAATGCATTTTGTGATAAATGCAGCTTTCAGTTTTAATGTCTCAGCTGCAGTACACACAAAGGAATGTGTTTATTCAATGGTAATAAACTCCTTTTGATTAGTCTTAGTCAACATGTACAATGATTATTCTGTTAAATTGCGTGTATGTTGTTACTTTGGTGAAGACAGTTTTTCTTTTGTTCCTCTTTTAAGGTGATCGAGTGCAACCTGCGGGCGTCTCGCTCCTTCCCTTTCGTGTCAAAAACCATCGGTGTGGACTTTATCAACGTGGCAACCAAAGTGATGGTGGGAGAGCCTATGGATGAGGCCAGCCTGCCCTCGCTGGAGAACCCCATCATTCCTGTAGACTTTGTTGGCATCAAGGTGAGACTAAAATCTGGAGTACTTGTGGCCTCTGCATAATAGACTGTCCTCAATTGTAACAAGTTGTGTTTAAATACTACAAGAGAACAGCGAGCATTGACTGGTGAATGGAAAATGAACTATAAGCTGTAAGAAGCTGATTATGGTATGTGAGGTTTGCTCATCCTCTGAGCTCAAAAAACAGCATCCTATATAATAGCTTGCCTTTTGTTTCTGTTCAGGGCAGAACTTTATCACAGATATTTGACTGGTCCAGATATTGATAATTAAATCTTTTATTGTATATCATAGAAAGGAAGTTTTAATCGAAGTGCAAACTAGTAACTACCAGAATTAGGGGGCTTCATGGCAACAAAAACATAAAATTGAGTTTTAAAGTAATAGCTTGTTCAAGTTAGTCCTGTCTCTGAACTTCTTACTGCCTTTTGTTTTGGTTATACATATTATAATTATTCCCAATAATAAGCAGTCCACATGTATGATGTGTTAATGGATACGGCAGTTTTTGTTACAGCCTCCATTGGATCACATATTAAAAGGCAGCAATTACTGTTTTATTCCTCTACCTTGGCATGAAGTGAGCGGGGGGGGGAGTGGTTGCTTTCTCATACCGGCTGGGAGGCTTACTTCTCAGATTGGTTACGAGAGAGTTTTCGTTTCGCCAGCTGTTCCAAAGCTATTTTATTTCCAAAGTAATTTCTCCGTCTAATTACAACAGAGCTGCTGTAACAATGGCTGTAGTTTGGAGCCAATCACGCAGGTATAATCCCCCACTCTTCCCCACCACCTAAAGTTTTCAATTTGTAGTCTGCACGGTGGTGAGGAATATTAATCAGAGCTCTGAATACTCGAGGCGACTGGCTTAGAAGACTTCCAGAGTTTACTTGGAGTCTATGATGCAGACTTCATACCCCTTGACTAATGTGGGTCTTGCCAGAAACCAGAAAACCTGCCAAAATCAGGACGATTGTTTCACAAAGTAGTGCAAGTTATTTTCCACATATTTCTGCATAAATATCACTGCAAACATGCTGGTTGTCTAAAAACCGTTAAGCAGTCTTAAGTGTGCGACATCAAAATGTTTTTTGTTTTTTTTCTGCCTTCATCATCATTGGCCTCAATGTAGCATCACCAGGCACCACTCATTGCCATCCAGAGAGACCACATCCATTCTTCTCTCATTCCCCGTCAAACACACTCTGTTGCACTCTCTGCCTCTTTTCTCCGTCTGACAGTCCCCTCGTTTGAGGCCATGTTTTCTTTTCACTAACAAGTCCCCTTTGTGTAATTTCTGTCTTTTCATACAAACTCATAGGAACAATAACACAGTTTTATTTATGGCACTGAATTGGAGAAAGAGCAGCAAAACAACTTTTGAGACGACGGAAGTGGATTTGGGTGTTTGCTGTCACTCCCTAGCGCACAGTTATTGGCTGAAGGAAAAAAAAAAACTCCCATCAGTTGAATGTTTTCTCCGCTTGCCTATGTCCTGGAGCACATCACAATGACTTTGCAGATGGCATATTCGTGTAACCCCAATGACTAAATAAAAACATGCCCATTTTACATGCTGACAAATACTGAGACCTGGCTACAATTTGAGGAGGTGAAACCTGAACAACACCATGTAGGGATATAACTTACTTTATTAAAGAAAGAATGTGCAACTTTTTGATCCAGTAGATGTCGCCCTTGAGCACCAGCATTGAACCAAAACAAACTGCTGTTGGGCGACGCCTCCGCTATTCTGAAGCCTCCGCTCTCCTCCAGCGGGACACACCTCCAACCCCTCTCCATTCGAGTTCACACGAAGGAGTTATCAATTAGAACGCACCATCATTAAGCACCGTTAAGCGCTTTGCTCATGCTAATTGTCTGTGGCCTGCATTGTTGTGTTAGCAGGCTAATGTTAGCACACTGTGGTTAACTCGTAGCTTCAGATAACCAATGCTACTACTAGCACATACTCTAGCTACAGTTCTAGTCACCTTACCAATGACCCCGGCTTCACTAGCAGCACCACCGAACTCTGACATCGCCTAATGCTAAAGCTAATTAGCTATTATAATGCAGCTACCCCAATACCTAACAGAAACACTTCTGCATTCACCTAGAAAACAACCCGTGTATCCTAGCTGCTTTTTATTTACACCTTAGAATCAGAACATACAAACAAGTAACTTTCTATCATAGGTCATCCAGAATCAAACTAGTCAATAAGCCCAGGTAAAGCTCTATCAATGCCCTCCAATACCAACAATTAGCTCTTCTTAGCGCACCAATTCCAAGTGAGTTTCTAGAAAACTTCTGGTTGCTCTGCTCAAGTCTTTCTCAATCCATTAATTTGCAATACTATAAATAAATATGTATGTATGAATAGACATTCTGTACGTACAAATGTAGTGGGTGATTTCCATTCAGCTGTTCATATAGAGACATTTACACAGGTGCCACTTTTGCCTACAACAAGGACCCCAGTGAGCAACAATGTAATGTGGTAATGTCTTACTTTATTCATTTCTTTCTCCACTGGAGCTCAGCTGGTGCCCCGAGATAACATTGTTCATGTTGTGGAGCTTCACAGTTGTACTGTCGCTTAGTGTGGGTGGGTTGGTGTGGAATGGGGACATGGGGAACAAGTGTTTGTGTGTCATTGTGGGATGTTGTGGTTGCATGGCCTTGCTTATCGTAACAGTAGCATACATTCTGTCCGAGACACACCATTGCAATCGGAGGACGAACCATTATAATTGAGACCAATGAGTTTTTCATAGTTCTGTTCACAGAGCCTTGTGAACAGTTTCACATTTTCAGGCCAATAAAAATCCTTGCTGGCGTTGGTGCAGTGATGGCATTTTCTAAATGTTGTTGTTTGCAGTTGTGTTTCCACTCTTTTCCGCATAGTTTTCATTTGTTACTACAGATGTGCTTCCAGATGTGGTACCTACCGTTGGCATGAAGAGAAATATTGGGGCTCTCATCGTCTGTATTTAAAAAATTCTCCTCTTGTTGTTGTATTTTTTGTCTCTTATTGCACTGATAAAAGTTACCCCGCAGATGTTCTCTCTCTGTATGTGTTCCTCTCCCACTATTTCATTTTCTTTCTTGGTTACATTCTGCAGTTTTAATCTCCCGTACCCCTCTGTCTTTCACTGACTCTTTGAACAAAGCAGTGATAAGCAATGCCAGCTCCCCGTCTGCATTCCCTTCTCTGTGTCCCTTCTTACATTAGTATGCTGACATTACTTTCAGCTGATTAGATAGCCCACTTCAAGGATGAATATCCCCCCCCCCCCCCCCCCCTTGTGTCCCTTGCCTCTGTATGTGCTTGTGTGCGTACTTGTGGACTGTACAATACCACACCACCTCTCTCTCTTCAAGGTAATGGTCGTTGTCTGCTTTTAAATGGTGAATAAGAATGGCCTCCCACATGGCACCCCACTATTATTAATTTATCTGTAATACAATAACGAGAAGCTTCTGCCTTGTCCATGCACTTTCTTGTCATTTCATTCTCTTAAAAATGATCATCTCATCTTGTATTTCAATCTCTTGTCTTACTTTTTTTCAATAGTATTTTCTTGAAGTGTCTAGATTATTTCTCAAATAGTTTAAATAATTCCCGTGTTGTTATCTTCCTCTCTCAGTCCTCCTCATCTTCATTCTCCACTCACCTTTATTCTTCCTGTTCTTTACTTTTCTGTCTTTTTTCACTTTCTCTCTTCTACCTCACGCTCCCTCTTCTAATCTGGTTCATCCTACTGTTACTCAATCAGACAAGCCACCTACCTTCATCTCCTCCGTCCTCTCACCATGGCGACTGCATGCAAATAGGCTTTTAATGCGACTACCTGTTGCCTGCATTCGAGAGGCCATTCTCCAGCCTTTGTTTGTTGTCTCTAATTTCTGGAACGTTCTTTTCGTTGACTCCTCATCTGTCTTCTGATGCCACCTAAAAGTTTCACATGTGCTTAGAAATGTGGTTTGCATAGAAGAACTTTAAAAAATAAAGGGTACTGGGGGATGAAACACCTTTTTATTTGTTCGATTTAACTGACATTATGACTTGACATTAACCTTTTTATTATCCCTAAGGCGTATTGTGCTACTGCCAAAGTCTTGGGTTTACCTTACTTAAAAGAACATGGTGTTATATGTTTCACCTGTAGGTGGCAGCAGTGTCATGAAATCCCTTAAAATGGTCCCAAATTACTGATGTCATTGATGTAGAGGATTCTTCTTCATTGATTGCTACATATTTCAATTAGTTTATTTCTGTCTGTAAACTGTGTCCCCCCCCCCCCCCCCCCCCCAGGGTCAATCAAATAGAATTATTTCAGTTCATTCATGAAATGCAAAGCCAAAGAGTCAATACCAATCCCTCCTTATTCCCTCCATCCATTAGGCGCCCATGTTCTCCTGGCCTCGGCTGAGGGAAGCAGACCCTGTGCTCCGCTGTGAGATGGCTTCCACTGGAGAGGTAAGCACCATCCACAGTAACACACACAGTGCTTTTTTTGTGTGTGTTGATTCATCTCCAGTATTTATTTGTAACCATCTCACTTGAAAGCCAATGTTTACAGTTGTGTGTCTATTTGTGTGTTTTGCAGGTAGCTTGTTTTGGACCAAACATCTATTCAGCGTTCCTCAAGGCTATGCTCTCCACAGGCTTCAAGCTCCCACAGAAGGGCATCCTGATAGGGATTCAGGTAAGACTACAGCCATCTGGAAGTCCACTTTGCCTCCTGTTTTGCATTTCCTTTTGGGGCTTCCTGCCCACAAGACACCCAATACAATGTGCCTTCTGAACAGGTGGCTTAAGTCTTTCAGGCTACCAGCTTCTTACAATGCCAGCCTTCCAATTCTCAGGTTGTCGCTCACACAGTCCCATCTTACTACATAGGATTCTAATAACACATCATGTGATTCAAAACAACAGCTCTCATGTGACTAGAATACTCCTAAAATAGGTGGCAAAAATGAGGTCGTATCTGAATGAATGCTACACTGATGTAAAACTCAGTTAATAATCCAAACAAATATAAATCGTGTAAAATGAAGAAGAAAAAACTAGTTGAATGCAAAAGATTTTCCTCTTCCTTCATCAGTCAAAAGTGTTCTCGAATCATTATTGCTTCTTAAACTTGCTGCAAAATACAAAGAACAAAATCTGAGTTGTAGCACAGCACTGCTTAATGACACCACATTATGTGAGTTTTGTAATTAAGTCTTGCTGCCACCCCGGGATGCCAAACTGCGAGCTTGACTAATGCAGCTTAAACAAAGCACTCACAACACCAGCTGTATAATTGGTGCTCTTGGGGAACAGGTCCTCTTCAAGGCAAGTACCTGGGGTCACATGTGCACTGTAACGTGGCTGAGGAGCACCAACACTTTAGGCTGATGGATCAGGAACACACAGCAACACAGATGTGATTTACCTCGAGTAGTTTAGAGAAAATGTTGTGGTAGGAGGATTAAAACTGTCTTTATGTAATCATGCAACTTGTGAGACACGGCTTCATGTGGTGCAGGTGCCATTGAAATGTGCTTGCATGGGAACTGCCTTTTGCTATACTGATGCCAAAGTGCATGTTCCTGATGTGGTAGTATCATTAAAGTGCTGTTATGTATGTGTGGCATACATCCTTACACATTGAACACTGTTGATCTGTCTCTGAAGGTTATTGAAATGTTACCATCTCTTTATGTTCCAGATGGCGATTTGCTAAATCCCTCACATTCATTATTAATTGTCCAGTCATAGATAATCAACCTTTTCTAGCTCACTGTTAGACTTTGGATTTTACTGTGTTATGTACTGTGTGCAACAGGAATCAGAGCAGGAATCAGAGCAAAGCATTTGTTATACCACATATCCTGGAGGATGGGTCTTTTATTTATTTTTTGTAGAAAAGCAAAAAAAAACAAAAAAGATCTATCCGGTGAAACTTCAAGTGATAGTTTGTGTGCTCAAATTAAGTTGCTAATGCTAGCTTAACAACTTAAATACTCTGTGGTGTTTAAAGGCATCCCTTATACCCTCAGTGGGTGTGTTTTTTTTCAATTTCTTAAATACTGACAGTGAGAATGTCATGCATTAAGACGAGTACATGCTGTATACTATAAGTGTTCTTAAACATGGCTGCAGTCGGTTCAGTCACGACAATTCATCCAACCTTCCAAAAAGTTGCAATTCTACACGTTTTCTCTCCACGTTCATGTTCAGGTTACTTTATTTGTACTGGTAGGTCACTTTGGTTGCATGGAGAGTAGGGCTGGGAATCTTTGTGTCTTACGATTCGTTTCTTGGGGTCACGATTCGATTCCGAATTGATTGTGTGATTCAAAACGATTCTGGATTCATTGATCCATGGATTCAAAGTCTATATATGAATTAGTACATACTTCAGGATCTGCTCCAGTCATCTGGCTGAATTTCTTGTTGCTCTATTTGGCATTCTACTGAGTTTAAGAGCTGGGCTTAGCACTTAGCAGGGAGTTACTGATTAGCCCAAAGAAAAAGGCAAAAACAAAAAAAAAATAAAGGATTTTTGGAAGTTATGAATCTTAAATCTTGTAAATCTTTTTTTCCCACCTCTAATTGAGAGTCATATACTTACTAAAACACAGACAATACATATGAAGTGCAAATGCATGGTGCATGGGTAAAATTGTAGAAGTGCACAGTTTCGAACTGTACAAATGATAGACAAGTTGATCTGTAAAAGTTAAAGACCTTAGAACATTGAAGTAGATCATAAATAAATGAACCATTAAGAAGCATGACATCATCTTACCAGCCTGCTCTCTCTGTCCCTCCATACAAGACCTTCATGAAATTTCCATCAACCACATCAAGCAGCAAAGAGAAAAACGAAAACATATCATGATACACAGATATCCTAGGGACTTGTTCCACTGAATATTGGCTACTGGGACAGAGCTGTTCCTATGGCGCTTTGTTCTGCACATTTGAACTAGAAGACTTCTTCCAGAATGAAGGAGCTGAAGCTCACAGTGCAGAGGGTGGGACTGATCGTTTAAGATGGAGCTGGATATCTCTAGACTGAGCTGTTGCTCTCCGATCAGCTTATTCGACCACCTCACAATCTGGTTCAGAGAGTTTCTGTTCTTCACAGAGAGGTTTCCAAACCATGACACAACAGAAAAAGAAAATATCGACTGGACAAAAGACAGGTAGAAAAGGGTCGCTCTTCTGTCGAGTCGATATTATCTTTTTATCATCAGACTTAATCTCAATATCATTGTGTGCTTTCTGTTTTAAAGAAGCACACTGGTGCAAATTACAAGGCTGCATTTTACTATTACAAACCAAATAAGAAATCAATATGTCATAGAAGTCTTGTTAGGATAAGCTGCAAAATATACAAAGAATATCAAACCATATCACAGTGTGTTTTTTTCTGAGAGAATAGTTATTTTAGAAAGCATATTGTTTACTAAGCTGAAGGGCACGCAGTCTGAGCACAGTCAGTTGCAAATTAGTAACAAAACCTCACAAAGAAGTTTTCAGCACTCTGTGTTTGTAGAATCTATTAAGTGGTTCATTTCAGGCTGATGTCTTAACAACATCAATGATTTTTGTATTCATCCGTTGCATTCTGTTTTGTTTGTGAACAAATAATTATTGTATTTGTCTAACATTCTCAAAAACCTGAAACCCATGACTACTCCATGTGTAAATTAGGCTTTACTGGATAACAGTTCTGTAGATACTTTATTTTCTAGTAAAGCACAGTTTATATTAAATTCCTTACATATACATCAGACCTGGCCAGCTTTATATGATCAAGAAAGCACTTTAAAGGTCACATATTATCCTCCTTTTAAATAAGCCTCAGGGCTTTTCAAAACATGTCTGTGAAGTTTCTTGTTCTAAATCCTCTCTGATCCTGTATTTGATCATGCCTATAAACCCCTCTATTTCATTCCTGCTCAGAACAGGCTGTTTCTGTGTTTGTACCTTTAAATGTAAATCAGCTGTGTTTGACCACACCCCTCTCTGGAAGCGCTTGCATGGCTCTGGCTTTCTCGCTCTGTGTTTACGTTGAGAAGGCAGACTCAGAGAGCAGAACAAGCACCTAGCTGTGGGAGTGTCACCCATCTGGGGGAGGGGTTACTGCCCTTTGTGATGTCATGAAGGGAAAATCTCCAAACAGCCTGTTTGAGCACACAATTTCTGAAAAGTGGAGCAGGGAAAAGACGGAGAGGATGAACTTTTCTCATAATTGGGTGGTTTATAGACAGACCAGGGAAAAATATTACTAGACTAGAAAAGCGCCATATAAGCTCAAGTCCATTCTATTTACCATTGCCCTATTCTCTAATATTACTTTAAGCTCATGTTTGCTTGTTCTACAGCTATAGTCTTCATTACCATCTTGCTAAACTCACTGTAGTCGTACATTATGACTGCTAATTTGACAGGGAGGCCAAGAGATGAGGAGAATTAAGAGATGAGTTCAGATAATGGACTTTTTCTTCTTCGATTGTTGTGATACATTTTCGAGGTCAGCAGGAAAACATTTTTTTTGTCCTGATACATAATGATTCATTGAGGCGCCTCATTTTATTTCCCTTCTCCCCTCCCATCCAGCATTCGTTCCGACCCAATTTCCTGGCTACAGCCCATCAGCTGAAAGAGGAAGGATTCAAGGTGAGTAAGGAACTACTTTCCAGACAGTCAGTGAAAATAAGACGTGATGTCTTTCTGTGATATTTGTTGACAGAGCTTTCTGGGTGTTATGCTTATGCCCTTATAAATGTATTTCATCTCTGCCTCTGAGTTTCTTCTACTTTCTTTTTATGATTAATGTTTGCCTTTTTGTCCTTGTTTTAGCTCTATGCTACTGAAGCCACCTCTGCCTGGCTGTGTGCCAATGACGTGCCAGCCACTCCAGTAGCCTGGCCCTCTCAGAAGGGAGAAGACACCAGTTTGCCTGGTATTATGAGGTTTGGACATTTTCTTTTTGAATACTTAAATGATACTTAATTATTCTGACACGCTTATGAAACACTGCAAAAACAAAGCAGGCTAATGTTAGGACTCTGAACCAAAACTGCAAGGCAAGGACTTGCTTAAGCCGTTTTCACATATGCACTCCGGATAATTACTGGAGGACCGCTCTGGAGATTCTCCCGACCTAACCGTTCACATATGCTCCTCACAGCGGGGGAGGGGAGGAGTAAGACGTGACGTAAAAAAACAACGCAGAAGCAGCGGCCGTCGCAACAGAGTCCGCTACACAACGTTATAATGAGAATATTTGTCTTTATATCAATGCTATGTGTAATCCAATGGAATGACAACATCCACAAAAGAGCGGAGAACAACATACTGAAGAACAGAAAACAGAATGCAGCCGTTTAATTACGTGCACGGAGATCATAGTGGTCGCGTGCAGACACTTTATGCACCGTGCTGCAGTCACTGTATATAAACGTCACTGGGGTCCCATTGGCTCGAGGTGAATCCTCCGGAGTATATGCTGCTGCGTTCTCACATCAGCTCACTCGGACTTTCTGCAGATAAAATACTAGGGGTCCGGCAGGATAAACTCTGTGCGAGAAATTTGGCTGTTTGCATTCACATATACCCTAAAGACCCTCCGGGTAGCCAAATCTCTGTAGTTTTTCAGGAGATTTCTGTATTTGTGAAAATGGTTTTACTGTACCTGAGGCCAAGCTGAAGTAATGCATGAATTCATGAGATTCAAAATTGGGATATCTAATATAATATCTAATCAGATGCTGCCTTAAGATCTAAGGGCATAGCCCCTTCATTAGCTCTCTGATGTACTGAAAAGATCAAAGGAGATGCTGCTAATTTAGAAATCTAGAGTCATTGCATTAGCCTGAATTAGAAGTTGGATTTGGAGGATGAGGAAAGTCTTATGTCAGAGAATGTCAAGTCAATAAAGCCTCTGAAGTATCTTTGGATTTATTTTGTCAGACTAACAATGAAGGGTACTGAGTTGTATTTGGCATACATTTAACCAGGACAACATTTTTAGTTTACTGCACTTGAAGACAAACAACGTCTCTTGCAGAAGTCTGTCTGACATCATAGGAACATAGAATGATAGTAGCAGGCTGTGATAGTCGGCTAATGATTGTGTAAACAAGTCATGATCACGGCACAATGAAGCCATCTGCACCATATGTTTGGAAATGAGCTGCTGAAGAAGAGGATGTAAAGGGAATTAAATATGCCTAGACCAAACGAAGCACACACACACACATACACACACACACACACGCTGGCTGGCTGGCTGGCTGGCAGGCATCAGCTGTGGATGGCAGCTTAGAGGCCAAAACTTTATGAAGGAGAACATGACCTTTGTTGTCACTGTTGTTTGTCCTCCATATTTCCTTTAGAATTCAGCCCTTATTCCAATGCTGTCTGTCAGAGGCCTTCAAATGAAACGGGCCATTCAGAAACCAGGACTTTGATGTTTGTGCACGAGAGAGAGAGAGATACTTGAATTCATATATTTAATAGGTCAACACAATTTTCTCAAACACTGATCATGTATCAACAAACATCCTTAGACAAAGAAGGATAGAGATATGACGTCATGGAACCAACTATTCAACTATCAGAGAGCCAAACGGGTAGCTTTATTTTGCACAGTTGCAATAGCATATTCAAAATGATGATCAGACTGACTTACAGACTCATTATGTTGGCTTTGTACAGCCAAGGATGCCAACCTGCTAAACGCTAAAAACTGTACTGATAATCCAACCGTACTGGTTTGGTCTACAAAGTTAAGATTGACCTAATAAATACTACATTCACTATGCTTCATGATTCACTGGTTGACTCTTGCTCTCTGATTGTACAGAACAAGACCTGAATAAAACAGCAAACCAGCCTATCTAAGCTGGAGTGCTGAAACCTTGTAACACTTTTATGCAAATAAATAGCAATTTAGCAAGTTGAATAAGATACAGAAATCAATCAAATATAATGGTAGGGGAAACACTGACACCACAAAAGGGATCACACACACACACACACACACACACACACACACACACACACACACACACACACACACACACAAGTAACTATATGTATGCTTGGGAGAATAGATAGGTTTTGATTTTAGCTCTAAAAGAAGAGACAGTTTGGGTGGACCTCAGAACCTGTTCTATGTGTTGATATTTGCTAAAAGCGGCAGAGCTTATCAGTGTTTTTTTTTGCTAATGGGAAAGCTATATAATGACAGGAGGCCATTCTATTTACAATATTGCTTTAAGTAGTTTATTTTTATATTTGTGGTGATGTTATATCAGACCGGTCATGTTTGATTCACAGACTGATCAGCGAGGGTCACATTGACCTGGTGGTCAACCTGCCCAATAACAACACCCGCTTCCTGAAGGATAACTTCACGATCCGCAGAATGGCTGTCGACTACGGAGTCCCCCTCATCACCAATTACCAGGTCTGTAACGTCCACTACCAGCGGCTGAGCACAACTGGTGATTTGCTAAATGCACATGTCTCTCCCTTGAGGACTTAAGTTAAGTGCTTTTATTTTGTGTTTTAGGTGGTGAAGCTGTTTGCAGAGGCTATTGGCTATGCCGGCGAGCTTGACACTAGCAGCCTCTTCCACTACCGGCAGAAAGAAAGCCAACACAGAGGTGTTAGCAAGCAGCCCTAAAGTTCACTATCCTTCTCCTGTGGAGTTACACGCAAACATTTAGCGGGAGCAAATTTCCCTGAATACAATGTCCTTAAAAAATGTCTTTGTTTCTGTTTAACAACCCCGAGGTGTGATGGAGAAAGTTGTTACATAGACCATGAACAGGAGTAACTGCATCATGATGCACAATGTGGTGCTACTGTTTGAGAAGTTGCCTTTAAAAACAGGTTGATAGAGTCAGATGTTTGGTTTTAATTCTTGAGTTAATGAATTTAACATTGGATGCACATTGCTTTAATACAGATCAGCTTTAATACATGGGGATGACGGGGGGAATACTAGTTTGTTTATCATCCAGCAGATAACAATCTTATACATGATAATAATTACCAGTAATTATTTACATGGCAAAGTGTGGGCCCTATTCTCTTCAGATCTTTTACTAAAAACCCTTCGAGGAGACGTGCTAGTCAATCAAATGAAGAAGAAAATGTAAGAAACGAAAAACCGCCAGGGGTTAAATGGAATAAAGAGGTACCTGAGAGGGTATTTCTGTTACAGTGTTAGCTTTTATTTAAGGTCCTTTTTTTTTCTTTAGTGTATAACTGAGGTTGTCTGTGAAGTGATATGTGTTATGGTGCTTTCACCTCCTTACCTCTGCCTGAGCTCAGTTTTTACCAACAGTTTGGTCTTTATTTCATATCCTTAGTAAAGCTTTTTTTTTAGTCTAGTCTTAGAATGGTATGAGGGTTTGAGGCCTAAAGTTAAGGTACAAAAGGAGAATCTGCTATTGCAGTTATTCTTGATAAGATATGTTTTTTTAAATGTTCAACTGTTCCAAGTGTGGAGCCTTAGCTCTAAAGATGTCATCTGACATGTTTATGTATTTGGATCAATATGTGTAAATACTGTTTGCCGCAGAGTCCATATTTTTATCCTAATCTGCATTTTAAAGACCTCACACTTTAAGTAGGATACACTTCACACTCACACTTGTTGTTTCTGTTTTATTGTGTTTTAATGGATTCTAACAGAACTCAAACGTGCCGTTTTCTCTCATGTGATGCCTGCTCCAGGTGTGGATCTGTGTGTGTGTTGGATTTGAGAGGGACATTCCTTAAAGCGTGTTAATACAGTCTTAAAGGTAACACAGGCCGGCATGCAGTCTAGGTGGGCAAGTTTCTAGAGGGGTAAAAGTACACTATGATCCCTGTGTGATATTATTGTGGGTGACCATTAATAACTCCAAATGTGGAAAGAAAGATTTCAAATCATGTTCTTGAATTTGAAGGGAGCAAGTGAAGAGAGGCCAGTATGGGACAAATATCTCTTTTTGTTGTCCTCGTCGTTGCAACTGCAGCAGTATGTTGGACAATCTTTATGGTTTCCTCAGCCTCACGTTCTGGAAATAAAAAGACTATGACCATATCTTTGACACAGAAGTCTGTTCTTATTCTCTGTAGGAATAAACCATGAATGATGTTGTATTTTTTTCGATACTTCATTTGTTCATGTTAAATCTGAAGTACTGCCGTCGTCACAATGAAAAATATCCAGCATACTGTGTACTTAGCATTCCTTAAAGACCCCTGGAACCCTGCCAATGTCTTATTAAAGTCATTTATTCACATCACCAGTATGATCATGCTAATAGGCCAAAAGATGGCTCATAGTTCAACATACGAGTCTTCAAATTGATTATCATACACAAACTGCCTAACACAAGGCTAATACTATTATAAGGCTGTAAGTTACTTTTTTTACCCTGCCAGGTTCCACTAACAGACCCAGAATCCTCCAGAGTCAGTAAATATTTATCTGCCTGCACATTTTTCAGCAACCTTCCTGCAGCTGTTGACATGATTTTACATTTGTTTGTATTATAATTATGTGGAGGGTTTGAAGTTAAACACACTGCATGCATCTATGACTTTGTAGGACACGTTTCAACGGCCACATAAAAAAAAAAGGGTTGAGTCCAAACTGTAAGGATAAGTTCATGTTTAAGTCCATATTTACACAGTCATACTAAGTTAATATAAGCTCACCTATGTACAAGACAAAATAACTGTTTCTTGGTGTTTATAACTACCACACATTGCTAATGATGTTATATGAACCCTTAGGATTTGAATAATTGAAAACCACTTGAGCTTGCTTTCAAACTACAATGTTATGTATCATCATTGAACATGTCAGTGGTGTGAACGAGCCTATACCTCTACATCCTAAGACATCCATCCGTACAAAGTTCACAGAATTACAGTTCACAAACACCACTAGTGCAATTAAAAAATGCCAGTTATCTTTTATTTTAATGGCTTGGCACAGTTTTTGTAATGTGCCCAGATTTAGTTGCCTCTATGACATTAGTGATGGGAGGGGGGACTTGATGATAAAACCTTCCCTGGATCCTTCTAATTACCTGATTAAAAAAAAAAGATTATATTAACTGGCGTAAGAGTTTACACACACATGCTGTAGTAGAATGTATGACTCAAGTGTTGTGCATGCTTTGCAGATATTTTTCTTCACACTTGTTTCAGTAGGATTATCATTATTATCATTAAGGCAGCTTAAGGATGGTTGTTATTGTTTGGGCAAAAGTTGAAACTCATAATACTGTCCAAACAGGGTTGGGCATGCAACTACATTAAAAGTCTACGGTTAGTTTTTGTCTTTGGATACTGATGTGGCGGTACAACTGAAGTGTGGGAAGACATGTTTTAAAGTTCCACATGATTGTGAAAATTTGAACAGCTTCATTGTGATTCAAATGAAATTATTGTAGTCTTCTAGACTTTGGTGTTGACTCAGAATATGAACTGAGAGAGAACAGTACATATATAAATATGATCTTTTCCCCTTGTGTGATCCTTGTTGTACAGAATCCTTGAATTCCTATTTTTCATTTCCATATACTAGCCCCTCCCACATGGGATTTATAAAATTCTGTATGAGCAAAGTCTCAAATCCTGCTCAGCAGGATCCTTCCTCTGCAGTCCAGGGCCATCAGAGCCACAATTCACTGCAGGCACAGTAACCAAGCAACAGGGCTACTTGTGGTGTTCGTTTTTTGACAATAACTCCCAGGTAGACCCCTATATCTGGAGACCTATGTCTGCAAATCCCACTTTGATTAAAGTGTAGCGCGGTTAAATTTAACCTCACTCTGCTATCAGAACATCAAAAATAATAATGTTGTGTTTTGGGTCTGCTTGCCTTGATCCTCCAAGGAGTGCAGCGAGGTCTTAAGTTCAACCATGAGTCTTTCTTGGATGAGCAAAATGAAAGAAATGACTGTTTGAAATTAAATGACTCCACCCAGTGACGTAACAGAGACATACAAATAAAATGGGATATCTGGGGCATTAAAGAAACTGGAATTCCTGGTTGTATTTTAAAATTCTGCTCACAGACCCAAACTGTTACACACAAAGGCAAAATCTCAAGTGATGACATTTTTGAAATTAGGACTGCATTGGCACATTAAGTGATGACAACTACAGTACATGGATGCTTTAAATGAGTTACAGTGATTCTATTTGCTTAGAATCATTAAAAAGAGTTACATTTAATTATGCAGCAGATGATGATTTTAATTAAGGAGTACTACGTGTTTCAATATAAAATGACAAAATGGTCAAGGACTCCTGGTGGCTAGCTGCCAGAGAAAAGTTCAGTACATAGCCACTTACAGGGAAACTAAATTGATCGCAGGGATTGACTGACCTTGAGCTGTTTATATCTTGTCAAATGCTGTTTCGATGGCCAAAGAAGAGCTGACGAAAGTATGAAATGTGCTCTATATCATGGACAATGTGAAAATCCACTTTTGCATTAGATAAGGACAGCTACACAAGTGAAAGCTCCAGAATGAGACGAGTAAGTGGACATTGAGTGGAGGCTGTTTGTATCTTTTTAAGTGTATACAGCACTTCATCTTTCAGTTTTCTTCAAATCTTTTTTTCAGCGAGGTTGTGCAGCACAGACATTTCTTCAGAATCCTCGTGGACATTACAGATTGTCATCAATTTCTTTCTTATTAGCATGAGGTAATGGTTAAGTCAGAAGGTCGTTGATTGAGGCTGTTGCTTAGCAAGCTTAGGTTATCATAGTAACAGGACCTGCTGCGAAACAACAGGCAGGCTAGCTGTCTGTTGCATTCTATAGGGAGCTCTAGGAGAGTTATACTTTCCTTTGAAAATTACCAGGCAATGAAAATATTGCGTTCTGTACACACTGCAAGTGTCCATTTTCAGTCGACCCACGAGGGAAATGCCGACATAAAGCATTACAAGAAACACTGGGTGGGGACAGGAAGTACCACTTTGTGTGATCAGTGCAGGTACCAATTTAAAAAATCTAAGTTGACTGACTGAATGTCCAAATCAACCCAGACAGGAAAAGAGGGAATAAGTAATGACATGTAATAGTCAATGATAGTATGTAGAACATTATGCCTTGTATGGGTGTAATGGGAACTTAAGTCAACGGCAGCAGCTACACAGCATGGAAATGTAAAATCTGTCATCCCAAATTAAGATAGCCTCTATATATATATATATATATATATATATATATATATATGCCTGCTCAAATCAAACAGAATAATTGACAGTGTGAGACTTTGTTCTTGCGTTTTCCTTTCAAAAGGAGAATGAGGCCATGTAGTATGTGCAGCCATGTCCAGAAATGTTAAATAATGCACTGTTTTACTACCCTCCTCTGGCTGGCATGAAGAGAAGCCTGCTGTTTTTCATTGGAGGAAAAAAATAAAACTGCTTAATTGACATGCGTTTTTCATGCTGTGCTACATGAATTATTTATTGAGGTGAGGAGCGAGCGAGGCGTAGAAGACAGTTCATCCTTGTTGGATGAGTCCCGCCGTTGTTGAGGACCGATGGCAATGTGTGAACAATGGGATTTTAAAACACACATCAGTTCTTTTGGCCACGTAAACAAATATGGGAATAGTCTGTGATATCTGCTGTGCAAATGTATTAATTTGTACTGGTGGATATTAGACTTTAATTTAATATGAACATACTATGATGTACAATCTGATAGATCTGATAAATCTCCAACACACTCCGCACACACACTTTAAATTAACATGTACGTTTAAGCTTTAAAGAAGACAGTGGTATCAGAACAGGCAATTTCCTTCTTGCTTCTCAGAGCTTTTTCCTTTTTTTTCTGGCATGTCTCAAATACTCTGACAGCAAAACCCCGGCTCATCAAATGTAGGGACATCTCATTCCAAAAGTGACCGTGCAGCTTAATTGTTTTCCAGGTCATCAGTCAATTAAATTTCTGTAAAGAAACAGTTGCGATAATGGTTTTTCATTCTGCTGTGACACATTTACACATATATATTTATAGACAGGGTTTCAGAATAATTTACATCATATTAACCTGGAAAAAACAAACAATAGCTTGCATATCATGCAATTGACCAAATGCTTATTCTGATAAGATGACATGCTAACTCCACAGTGTGATTGTAAGTCAATTTAAGACAGCCAGCTAGCATTTTAGCCTCGTGCTGTTGATGACAACTTTGGCATATTGTGAAAGATTTACCCATGGTACATCAAATGTTCGGATTCGATGGTTATCATATAGTGAGTCTGTGTGTGCTCCACATACAAACGTTTATGTTAATGTGGTGATAGCTGAAATGTTTTCTGGTGAGTCTGCTGTGCCTGATTTGTTTCCATTAGCCACCTGTCGATTAGTAACATGATGAACTATCTAACTAGCTTAGCTTGGCTGCGGGTTCGTATGAAATCAAGAAGAATGGTGAGACCGAGAGACAGTTGTACATTTTACATAATCTAAATAGTCTGACAGATGCACTTATCATGGTTAAGATTAAACCATGCAAGGCTTCCCCAGCTACATCATTGACAGACTGTGTAGCCTATATTTATTCATCAGTACAATAAATCCAATGGAACACACTTAACAAAGGTTCAGAGTGACGTTGTGATTTTTTAAAAATAAAATGGTGATGCCTAGCAAGAGTAGTGTGCAGGATTTGTTTTATTTTCAATGTGACAGTTTGATGTCCTATTGCCACCTTCTTCATGAGACAGTTGGGTGTGTGAACTACAACTTAAAAAAAAAAATCCAACTCTAAAATCTATCAAAGCAATAACATTGCACATATTGCTGCAGAATGAAGTTTGATTTTTATAAATTAAAAATGTAATTTCTGAATCTACCCTGTGTTAATTTAACATACTATGTCTTTGATAAAGAATGAATGAAGAACTCCTTGTTATGCTACTGTAGTTATTTTTTCATTACCTATGATTTTCAGTACATCGTATGAGTCTATCCAAAGAAACAACATATTTCAGCAAAAGGTTTGTCACTGGTGCAACATTTTCCACACCACCTGAGGTGTTGAGGGTTATTTTGCTCTTAAACCCTGATCCCAAAAAGTGGATGCATCGTCTTATTGGCAGGTAATGTGTGTATTTCTTAACAAAAAGAATCTGAACCTCACACTTTAATTCCTCTACCCTCGAGTCACAGAATCCCCACATAAGTAATCTTACTTGATGAGCACTCTTAAAATTACACCTTGTAAATGACTTCCTTGTTAACGTACAATTAGGCACCCTGTGCAAGAGAAACGGCAGTGATGGCTTTTTCCCTTTTATGTTTTTTACCTCCCAGGTTTCTAGGGAGGACTTTAAGAATCAGGGCTTTCCACAGTATGTTTTGCAATCAGTGTAACAAAAAGTTTCACTAGGCCCAATCACACCTCTTGTACAAGCAAGACGCTGTGGCAATTGATGTTGTTCTCTATTGGTTTTTGTATTCTGGTGATGAAGGGAAGTATTTTTCCCTGTACAGTCTGTGAAGGTTTTAACTCAGGCTTTGTCTAGAATACCAAAGATGAGGTGCACCACCTCAATCCTCCAAAACACACAGCTATACAGAGAGAGAAAACCGGCTAAAAGCCTCAGAAAAGCTCTAAAACAGGCACCAGGGAAAGCTCTACTTACAGTATCAAAGGATTATGTTTTAAAGCCTCCAAGCATTCTGCACTCCTGTATGGGTTTACTCGTACTTTTGGCAATTAGAACAGATCCTGAGCAATTCACAGAGCCTGCAGAATAGGAACTATAAACCCAGAGGACGTTGTGTTTTTGCAGGCTGCTATTATGATAATGAATAGCTGCTTTGTTACCATTACAACAGTCATATGGAAAGTTTTTTTTGATTGAATTATTTCTTACCTTTTCCACTGTTGTCACACAGTTGTTGTGGACGGTTACCAAAACCATCATCCCATTCCTGCTTCTGATGTTTGGCATTTTTGATGATGACATTTTTTCATGTGTTTGAGGGCATTCTCTTGAGTAACAGGCATTCATTTATTTTTTCTCATACTGTTTAATCTGTTTTGTCTTCCAGCACATGTGCACCAGCCCAGTAGCGTTGCTAAGCACAAGGCTGGTGATGACAGTAATGAAACTGCTTCTATTTATTTAGTATTATTAGATGTGTAATGATATATTAAAAATGAGTAAGTAAAGGAAAGTGAAGAAACAGGCCCAAAAATATATATATTTTCAATTTAATCTATTCATCTACAACATTAAAATGATGCACATGTTGCTTTGTGTGGCTCAGTTGGTGGAGTAGGTCGTCTCGCAACCAAACTGCTCCCACTGCTTTGTCAGCGGCGTGTGAATGTGTGGTTGGATTAGTTACTTCTGATGTTCACTTTACACAGCACAATTCTCGTGTGAATAGGTGTGAATGCGTAGGTGTGATCTGTGGTGTAAGAGCTCTTTGAGACTAGAAAAGCACTATACAAGCTCAAGTACATTTACCATTAACATCAGAATCAGAATCAGAATTGTTTTTTATTTATTCATTTATTGTAAATTTGCACATACAAGGAATTTGACCTGGTGTTTTGTTGCAAAACAGTTAACAGAAAGAAATAATGCTAAAAAAATAAAATAAAAATAAAATATATAAGAAGCAATTACTTATACTTATAATACAGTATAAAAAATATATAAAAACACAAAATGTACAAAAGCTGCAGTATTCAAAGTCCAGTGAGCGTTAATATAACGCATAAAATCAGTTTCAGCCTTCACATAACTGTGATGTTCTCTGACTGTGGGGCTGGATGAGAGTCTGTGTTATGTGGGGGGAGGTCGGGGGGCAGGGACATTGTTCATGAGGCTGGCAGCAGAGGGGAAGAAACTGTTCTTGTGGCGACAGGTTTTGGTCCTGATGGACCGCAGCCTCTTGCCAGAGGGGAGGGTCTCAAACAGTCCATGTGCGGGGTGAGAGGGGTCGGTCACAATCTCACCTGCACGCCTCAGGGCCCTGGAGGTGTACAGGTCGTGTAGAGATGGTAGACTGCAGCCAATCCCCCTCTCTGCAGAGCGGATGATACGCTGCAGCCTGCCTTGGTGGAGTTGTAATGTTCATGATCTCTTCTCTGGTGAAAGAGCGCCGTGTATGTTGACATAAAACTGTTAACGCACAAAAACAGAGAAAACAACGCGCAACAACACACCGCGGCATATATCCACGGCGCCATCTTGGTGTAATCAGTGTGTAATGTGTAAGATGTATTTCAATCAAAATGTATACACTAATTTTAATGGTTTTTCATTTATTAGTTATTTTTTATATTTGATAATTAACATTTTTAACTAAATCCATCTGACTGATAGTTTTTTATATTTTGGCTTGAATTGAATTAGTAGGACTTTCTGATCATTGCGATTTGATCACAGATTAGGTTTACTGTAAACAACACAACTAGAGCAGTTTCTTTGACATCACTTTTTTTTAGTTATCAATATCCTCCTTTTTGAACGGAGAGGGGTAAGTGGATGAAGTGAAAGTGCATAAAGTAAAACTTTGAAAAGACACTAATAAAGCAAAATCAGAATCACTTAAACCCAAATCCACCAAGGAACCCAAGGGTTTGTATTATTCTCAGAGCACCTCTTCTTTTCGCCACATCGCCTTAAGTGACAGAGACACACAAAAAGGCCTCAAAAATAGAATCAAAACAGCTTTTTGTGTGGAAATGACAGATTCTGTAGGATTATTAGGCTCATCAAAAGCTCCCCTACCAAGCTGGCTTTTTTATCCTTGCTGTCTTTCTTTGGCCCTGGGGGTGCAGATCTGCACACAGGAGTGCTGAGTGGGTTCCTTATAGTGTGGGACAATTAGCTACATCAATGGAGCTGGCATATTCGCTGCTAATTAAAGAGATTTATATGGAACAATGGCTCATTGCTGCTCATATCACCAAACAGCTACCAATGAGACGGGCCTCACTGACACACTGAAGAAAACTTTTAACTTATCAGGCAGCTCTGGAAGTTAGTCTGACATAACACAAGACATTTAAAGCATGTTGAAGGATAACGGATGACCAGTGCTACATGACTCTGAAATTGATGAATGATGTCAGTTTATGTTCAAATGGCAGGATGGTGGTATGATGAAAAAGGCTACAAAAATTCCAAATTCTGTAAACACGTGTGAAAAAAGCCTGCTAAACTCATTAAGTAAGAGGTTAGGTCTCTCCAGTGTGTTCACAACAACGCAGCATTAAACATTTACCATCGACTCCGTTACATAACTCTGTTTCTTTAAGCACATTAGATATGAATCTAGGCCAAGTAAATATTTCACCATAGGCTACTGTTAAGTCTGATCCCTAGCCTCGCCTCTACTTTTGAGCCACAATAAAATGATACCCCTCTTCTTTGGTTGGTGAGGCATTTCACTCCAAACAAAAAAAAAACTCCCTCTTAAAACCAAAGATGCAGTGCCATTTTGAAACCATTTATAGTTGAGTTACAGTTGACTGATGACATCACTCAATGTTGTTTCCCCGTCTTAGCACCTATCATCACATGTGACAGAAAATAGCAATGCAGTCTTCTTTTTGCCATCCTCTGCCCCTCACTTGATCCTAAAGCTGAGCAGGTTTACACTGAGAGTGGCATAGTCTGTTATCTATGTCTGCCATTTTCAATTTACCACTCTCTGGTAAATGGTAACAATAACATTTATTATGTCTGGTAAAGGGTGGGGAGCACACCGGGTTTTACAGGTTAGTGGTGCAGTAGCAGTAGTGCTCATGGGGGTAATGACTGCTTGCGTAAGCGAATAAAAACCATAATGAGATAAGAGTGCTCATTGATTACCCCTTATTACAATACAGATGCTCCCCATCTGTAATGCTCAGTGGAGATGGCACTCCACTCCCCGTCTTTATTTTCCTTCTCCAAACAACAGTTGTGCTTTTTTGTGTTCATGCCTACAGATAAATGCATCCCCTTTATTGCAAAGAGTGTCTGAAATGTGAGCAGGAGCCAAGCCAAATGTTTAAGATAATTCTTAATTTCATTTTCCGCCAGTGCATGCAGGCTACAAAAGGGGTAATATGTGTAGACTGTCACACAAGTAGTAAATAAGGTCAGTTTTCAGACTAAGGCGGGTGTACAGATTGGTTTGAATAACCTTAAAAAGAAAACATGTTTTTTTTTTAAGGGTTGTTTTTTTTAAGAGTGAAGAGATTTTTTGCATAATCATAAGAACATTTCAAGAACACCAAGATGTGATACAAGGCCTCACATACAAAATACAAAACATGCAATCTTCTTTGCTTAAGCATTTTAAACATTTGCTTTCTGAAATAGTTTTGGTTAGATTAAATTCTATGAAGCAACCTGCTCCTCTTCACTTTCCTCCTACCAAGGTTTTTTTTTTTTTTTTTTTACAGGACTTCAGACTAGGTACTTCAGTAACCCCTAGAATAAACCACAAAATGTTTTTTTTTTTTTTTTAATTTGTGTGGTAATTATATTCCAATAGCAAAAAACAGATCTGTTATAGATAGTTAAGCTGTTTTCACAAATGCACCCCTGAAAATTTCAGAAAGATTTCAGAAAAAATTAATCTTTAATTTTTAATTCACATATGTCCCTCACAGCGTGTCGTTTGTTTCCCTGTCTGACAAGAAGAGAGGTGGTCTCAGAAGGAAAGACATGATGTAAAAAAAGGAACAAGTTGAAATTGGAGATGGCCCGGCACGTTTTACATTTGTCTTTTTTGTTTTTGGTTTAATCTGATATGTTCTCATTAAAGATAAAGATCGCACCTGTCATGCATTAGTAGGATTCTGAAAACATGATCATAATCATCACATAATATTTACTGCTGCATTCACATATGGCATGAAAAAGTCGGGGTAAAGTCGAGGTGAAAGATTTGGCCATTTGCGTTCACACATGCAGATCACCATAACATTTTGGGACAGTTGGGAAGTTTTTACTTATGTACATCCATTGAGTTAATTTTCATATGGTAAATAACACAATTGTATGAAAAAACTGTGGTCCCCCAGTGCCACCTTACAGTAATTTAGTATTTTTAAAGAGCACATATAACAACAAAAACAACACGATGATCTGATTACAGTAGGAAAAGGTTGGTTGAAAAACATCATGTAAAGTGCAATGGCTGTAAGATATGACATAAAGTCTACCTCCAGGGTCTGCAGGTGCCTTAGCAGGAATTAAGGTTCAGGACTGGTTTTGAAAATGCCAGTCCCTCCGGGTCGTTCAGCCCCGCAGTTAGGTTAAACTATGTGTAATAAAAAAGAAAAGATTTAATTAAACATCATATTAAAATTTTTCAGATCACAGTAAAAGCTCATTCAAAAAAGAAAAGCACCCAGGATTGAACCTTGGGGCACATAATAGCTGATATCTGTGAATGCAGATGTGAATTGCTATTCTGAAAGAGCAATTCAAGGGCAGGAAGAGCGACATCAAGCCAGTCATGCAGGCAGTCTAATAAAACAGAGTGGTCGATGGTGTCAAAAGCCACAAGATCCAATAAAACCAACAGAGAGCAGCTCCCTGCTTCTGCTGTTAATAAAATTTGACTTTTAAAACAGACTTTTTTTCTCTGCAAAGGTGTGAACTTGACTTCAACATTTACCTTGTATTAGCGAGTATTTAAAGAACAGGTTTTTTTTTTTTCGTTTAAAGAAAGATACTGAGCAGGAATAGTGACTTGGAAATAAAACCTGGTAATCATTGAAGATAGAACTTTTACCACAGATTTTTTAAACCCAGATTAGATTTTCTACAAACAGAAGCAAGCCAGAAACAGTTAAACCCGTTTGTGGGTGTTGGCCCCTTGATAGAAAACTACTGACTCAGTGGTTAGTTTAGGGACGGCTTGAGCTTGATTATCTTTACAGCTGCTGTGATTTTCTCAAACTACTAATGGTACTCAAAAGACAGATAATATTCTAGCTGGGAGAGCTGAAGAAAGTGTAAGGCTTCAATCCCTAAATGAAAGTTTATACCAGCATGCAACAGGTTGAGCATTAATGTGTAAGATAGCCCTAACATTAAAACTCATACTGACACCACTGAATATAATGCTAAAATAGCCAGACGTCCTTTACCTGTCACTGAACACACTCCCTTCCATTCAGCAGGTTATATCTTGGGTGTTTTATGATAGGTGTTTCCTGTGTTTGAAAGACATTTGTAGCTTTAAACTGAATCTTCCTCTTTTCAGACTTACATTACCGATGAGAAGGTTGTAAATATATGTGAACACACTAACTTCTCGCTCCATTATGCTCTGTCATTATCATGTCGTTAGTGGATTTGTCTCTTTAATTGCAGTTTAGTTAGAACATTTAAATTAATAGAAATAAACCTTCCCCTTCAAACACTCGGAGTCAGAATCAGAAAGTCTAATCCAGTTGGTTAAAATCTACTATTGATATTTTTCTCACAATTTTTTTCAGAATCATATTATTGATCATAAATCTCTGCTACAGCTCTGCTGCAAAAACGTAAAAATAAAAATAATAAATATTTATGGTTGAAATGCTTGCATGTTTATCTACCCTGTTGTTGGTAAAATAAAGGTGTGTTTTCTATTACTTATTTATTTATTTTTACAGCTTCTATGTAAGACTGCAGCCTTTTTCACATATGCACTCCGGAAAATATCTAGATAATTTCAGGAGGACTGCTCCGGAGAATCTCCTGACCTGGCTGTTCACATATGCTCCTCACAGTGGCAGCCGTTTTATTACGAGCACAGAGATCGTAGTGGTTGCGTAATTACACTCTATGCAGTACCGTGCAGCATACATAGTATATAAACGTCACTCCCCCTCCTATTGGCTTGAGCTGAAGTCTCCAGAGAATATCCTGCGGCGTTCTCACATCAGCTCACTCGAACTTGCTGCGGGAAAAAATACTCGGGGTCTGGCAGGAGAAACTCCGGGCGAAGTCCGAGCGAAAAATGTGGCTGTTTGCGTTCACATATACTGTACAGCTCCTCCGGGAAATATCCTCAGTTTTTCAGGAGATTTCTGCAAGTGTGAAAGCCCGATACCAGGCACCATGGTGGTAGTGGTATTATGTTCAAAAGTCATCGGCACATGCTTCTGTCCACTAACCATTGTCCTGCATTGTCACCTTTAAAAAAACACCTAAATTGGATCAAAAGTTTAATTAAGAGCACAAGGGTAATTTTTCAAACTGCTTCTGTGCTTCAGATTCTTTTTGGATTCTCCTCCTGCTGGTGATGACAAAGAGTGCAGTAAAAATACATTTCTGCTTTGTTTTTTTCCCTTATCCGACCCAAAGGCTATGTTCACTTCTTGTGACATAAACTGTAAATAGATTGCTTACATAGATCTGTTCTATAGTGTTCCCACCACTCAGTGAGCTTAACTATGTGCCATTCATTGACACACAGTTGCCCATTGACACATCAACATGTAGACAGGTATATCGAACCGCTGGTCCTCCAATAAGTGGACGACTCCCTCTAACTCATGAGCCAAAGCTGCTACATGCAGTCTGTGGTTTAAAGTCACAACTTGCTGGTAGGGAGCTCTGATGTTAACAGCATGGTAAATAATATTGATTACCTGCCTTATGGGTAATTAGCTACACACCTTCATTTAACTGCTACACGTGCAGTTAGCTGTGTACTCAGGCTATCAGAGGGTCAGGGCTGACGAAAAGGCTCATGCATGCAAAAATAATGGTGAGGGATTTGTGGTTGGACAATTCCAAACATGGGTTTACTTTTTCATTTTGCTACTGTTTAACTACTATCTCTCATTACTCCTAAGAAAAAGTCAACACACACAAAAAATACATTGAAGTACTTCTTTCTTTATCTTGTATCTTTATTTTTTTTTATCTTAATGTCCTTTTTAACTTAAAGGTCACATATTATGTAAACTTCACTTTACCATGTTTTTCTAACAAAAATTTGTGTCCCTAGCCTTTCTACAAATCATGAGAAAAGTCCATCCTCTCCGTCTTTTGCCTTCTCCACTTTTCAGAAATTGTGTTCTGAGACAAGCCTTTTGGAGATTTTCCCTTCATGACATCACAAGGGGCAGTAACTCCTCCCC
This sequence comes from Labrus mixtus, assembly GCF_963584025.1. Classification (NCBI taxonomy): domain Eukaryota; kingdom Metazoa; phylum Chordata; class Actinopteri; order Labriformes; family Labridae; genus Labrus; species Labrus mixtus. Next base: position 22,668,510 of record NC_083624.1, read on the forward strand.
ATGTGAGTGACACTCCCACAGCTTGGTGTTTGTTCTGCCCTCTGAGTCTGCCTTCTCACCGTAAACAATAGGACATGGAGCGAGAAAGCCCGAGCCACCCGCGCCCTTCCAGAGAGGGGGCATGGTCAGACACAGCTCATTTACATTTAAAGGTACAGACACAGAAACAGTCTGTTCTGAGCAGGGCTAAAATAGAGGGGTTTATAGGCATGATCAAATACAGGATCAGAGTGGATTAATAACAAGAAACTTCACAGACATGTTTTGAGAAGCTCTGAGACTTATTTAAACTTGTTAAAAAGGAGGACAATATGTGACCTTTTATTTATTGTTATACTTGTGCTTTTAAGACTGTTTTAAATTATGTTAATCATTTGAGATGCTCTTTGAATAGTGAGTTATAGATGAGATTGCAAAATACAGAAACTATACACTTTTTAGAGATACCTAGAGGTCAACTTTTTTTTTGTTGTTGCAAGTGTTTATTGCTTCCCCCTGTAAGGCCAGTTGGTTGGGTCGCCATTTTTTTTCGTTTAAATGGGGCTCAATCAAAATTCATTGATGCATGCAGGGCAGAATTAGAATCTGTCTTCTAGTGTTTTCAAAACAACAAAATTGAAGCTCTTTCTTCATTGGGGACACATTTCACTTCCCAACCAGTAACAGCCAGTAACTAAATCATGACAAGCTTCAGTAAAAGCTGCTATTCAGCACAGTTTTTAATTTCACAATTCATTTAAAAGGTCAAGCATTTTGTTGCGAGCTCTGCAGCAGAAGGAAAATTAACAATTTTTCTGGTATTGAACACGGAGACCTTCAGACATGAGCTGAGATCATTGAAGTGAACATCAACCCACTTTCTCAATATAAACCAGTTTGTTGGAAAGTATCCTCTCAGAGGCCTCAATAATAAATAAGAAGATACATGACTGCAGGGTCAAGCAGAGAAATATGCTGTACTTTTGGTTAGAAGAAGGAACGCAAACCAGAGAGGTCAGCCTGAGAGGCTGCAGGCTTCAAACACAGTGTTTCCTCAGTTGTTTCAACTCACCTTGATGCTGCATCCTCTCTGCAACACAAGAGGTGTTCAGTTTTAGAAACACTGCTTCTCTGAAATCTCAGATATTCTGGATCGCTTCAACCTCAGAAGTTTATTTCAGAGAAAACAGGTCCATGAACAGTGGAAATAAACCGTTGGGCATTTTCTTTGTGGTTGTTTGTCTCAGGTTGTTTGTTTTGTGTGCAATGTTTCTGTCAGCCGTCAACCCTATTAAATGCATTGTCTTAAAATCAATTAAAATATTCTTAAAGGTAATAGTTGATGAGGATTTCAGAGCCTCTAAATATGTTAAATAGCAGAACTTTGCCATTAAAATACTTAAATACAGACCAAAGCCCTGCATTAAAACATAAAAAAAAGAGAATCAGCATTATTGTGCTCAAAAGGAGGCTACCTAAAATACAAACATCACTGTTTCACAGGACAGGGTCATCCTCAGAATTAAAAGTAACATTTCGCATTAAGTGGCTGGTTGCCAGAGCAGGGCTCCAACTGAGATTTGTCCAGTCGACTGAAGGGTCTATCAGCTATTTTCTTTTTCAAACTAGCTGTATAAATCCCCCAAACTCATCCCATTGCTCCCTTCTTTGAAGGTCATGGTTAATAAAAGATAGCGTGATCCAGTTTTACCCTTTTAGCTCTCCTCTGCTGACCTCATCACCCCTTAAAATTTATATTCCTAAGCTTTAAAAAAATAGCACTAATATTTGAGACAGCCACCTTTCAATTGAGCTGCAATTTTAAAATGAGTCTTGTCCTTTCAGAGGGGTCAGAAATGACAAAATTCAATGTGCACTTAAAAGCCGAGTCAAGTTAATGTTATTTATATAGCACCAAATAACAACAAAAGTAATTTATAACACTTTACACATATAGGCTGTTACCTTAATCATATTATCTCCTGAGGCCCAAAAATCCCACCATTTGGGCAAAATGGCACTGACAAGCTTTAACCTTGAACACTGTGACTCATTGGCCCCCCCACAACGATGGGGTGGGGGGCCCAATTTCAGACTTGTCGTCTCCGATTTGTTGCCCAAAGAATCAGTGTGCGGTGTCACTACGATTATTTGTATGGCTCCAGATCGAGTCAGAGCCTCTCCAACATGATTTTTAAATAACAATCGTTTGATAATTATGATTCCTGGTCGGACTGCCTCCGACAGAACACCCGAGCAGCCAATGAGAGCGAGCAGACTTGGAAGCATCACCAACCAGATTTTGCGTACTCTGACAACTCTACCTCAGCTTGAGCTGCAAATAAAATAAAGCTGCACATAATCCATCTTCTCAGCCAGCTTTTCATCCGATTTTTGTTTCAGTGAGAGTTTCTGTGAGATCTCTTGTCAGTGAAATAGTTACTACAAACAGCAAATGTGTTGTCTCCCAGTCTGGCCAAGTCGTCAAGTCTGTGCATTTGAGAATTATAACATAAAAAATTGGTTAAAACTGTCTTTATGTCTGTGGTCTCCCATGTTTAAAATCTGTTAAGATTTGAAAATCGTCTAGTGTGTGTCCAGCTTAAAATACACCAGTAAAAAGAAAAACTCCCTCATTATCATTTAGTTGTGTTTGTGATGATGTGATATCTGCTATTTTTAAGATCCATATTAGTTGATTAATACCTTTGCTTTATTTAAATGTGCATTTCAGTTGTGTTCATGGTTCTTTTGTGCTCTTATTTTTTATCATTGATTCTCTCTGAGGTCAACTTTCCACTTCAGGATGATACTCTAATTTACACGAACGCACCTTACTTCTTCAGGTGTTGAAATAGTGGACTGCACCAAGTTGGACTTTGGGATGGGGGAGTTTGCAGTGGATTTTGTGTCTAAGTGTGTTTGTGTACTGTAAGATTAACTGAGTATTTAGTCAATACATTTTATAGTTATCTTAGTTGTTGTATATGTAAATGGATAAATGCAAATATTGATATTATTGTGACTATTTCTAAAATGTTTAAGGGTTTGTTTAAATTTCCCCCTACCAGTTTCAAAGTGGTTTAACCAGGAAGTGTTTAAATCAATTGTTCGTTTAATGTTCCGTCATGTTCCTTTGCTGCGGTCAAGGTCAAGGTCTAGGTCAAGGTTTCTTTATTCGTCTCCCTAGGGAGAAATTTGTCTAGGATGCTGGGAAATTGCTGCATGGACAATACATCGAAAAACAACATAAAAACAGTATTTACAAATGTGCAAAAAAACATTTAACTTCTCCGTGCTACAGTTCACCCAAGCGTCTGCTTGCGTGTCTATACACACACACACACACACACACACACACACACACACACACACACACACACACACACACACACACACACACACACACACACACACACACACTCACTCCAACAGTCACAGGCGCATGCACATGCACACTGTGCACATGTACACATGCCACTCCAGACAGTTTCATACATACATACATGTCTACAGTTATCGGTACATTGGGGGCCTCCTGGTTTTCCGTTCCTCCACTATTTTTTGCTCATTAATGAGCCCCCCTTATAAGGAAGTTTCTTACGTTTTTTGTATTGATGCCATTTTTAGAACTCACACAACTGCTGATCTACATCCTGATTAAAAGGACTTAAAATCTTAACCTAAACAGACAGTCAGATGGAGATTCATGGATAAGAACTCTATCCGGTGGGCTAAAGGTGTGCAACAACAACTGGTCATTTTGCTGCCATTAGCTCCTGCAAGAGTTGAACGTATAGGCGCATCAAACAATTGTCCTGGGCTGCAATATTTAAATGCCCCTCTCCTGCACAACTGTGGCATGTGAAAGAATTTTCTTGCCATTAATGTTTATCAAGCACTATCCCAGGAGGGAAAGATGTCCCAGGACAACGTGGAGGCCCTCATGCTGATGACAACACAGAGAGAGAGAGATTTTGCTGAATTCAGAAGCTGAAGATGCCATAAAAGTCTGCCAAGAAGAAGTTATCTCCTTCCCAGTTGGTTAACAGCAAAGGTAAGAAACACGTTTTATTGTTCTTCACTCTGGCTGTGTGCAGTGCTCCTTTTATATTCTGGTGAAGTTTGTATAATGTGTTGCTGTGTGCAGTGCTTTTTGTGTTAATGTTATTTGAATATGCTCTGTGGCTGTCTGCAGAGCACTTTTCAATCTGGTGAAGATGGAGTAATATACTCTATGGCTGCGTGTTTGGCTTTTTTCTTTTTTTTTTTAATATAGTCAGTATTATGTACAGTACACTGTGACTGTATGCAGTGCTCTCTTCATGTGCCACTGAAGTTCTTCATTACACAGTCTGTGCAGTGCTCCTCTTATACCATAGAGAAGTTGTTGTTAAACGTTTGCTTAGTGCAGCACACTTACATATTCTCTCAAAGTCAATACGTACTTTGGCTGTGTGCAGTGATTTTTTTCTTTGAATATACTTACTGATATATATAAGGAGGCAGTCCTGAAATAGACTGATGAATATCAGGGCGCTTCTAAAGAAGAAGAAGAAAAGCAAACTCGCTTGCAGCTTGTTGATTAGATGATGGTAAGACATGGATATACAACTGTTTTCAGGGCTGTTTTCATATTGCAATAATCAAATTATTAATAATTGTGTGTGGGTGCAGTGCCTTTTGTTTTGGTGAAGTTTCTTTTAAATGCACTGTAGCTGAACAGTGCTATCTTCATATGCTGATGATGTGATTATAATATGCACTATGGTTGTGCAGTGTGGTGTCCATACTGGTGAGTTCTTGTAATATTCACAGTGACTGTGCAGTGCTGTTTTCATACACTGGTGATTTGCTGTGCTGTGCAGTTGTCTTTACATACAAATGTCAAGTTTTGTGCAGTGGCTTTATTTGAAAATACAGGTAATTAGGGTAAGTTTCTCCCTATTGAAGTTTATCAATCATGCCTTCGGTAGATGAAAATCACAGAATAAATTGCAGGCCCTCATACCGGGGTCAAAAGCTAAATAAATCCTACTGACTATTGGCTCCGACGGTGGCAATGGAGAAAGAAATCCGAATGAATTGGCTCTATGAATAGACTCTGATGTGATTGTCAAATTGGCAAAGAATGGCAAACTGTACCGCAGCTTTTAACTACATGATTAAGTCACGTTAATGGACTAGTGGGCAATGCTCTTTTCATATTCCAATAAACACATTTAACAGCTGCTGTGGAGCGGCCTTGTTCCTTTGCACGGTAACATAAGTAACGGTAACATTATGCAAAGACTGTGTAGTGCCCACAGTGTGCTGGTAACGTTTTAGTGTAGACACTAGCAGTGTGCAATGCTATTTACAATAGATCTTCTGCTGGAGTTGATGTAATATTCACTGGGGCTGTATGCACTGCTCTTTTTGTTTGCAGTTGCTCAATGCATCTTCAGAGGAGAAAATTATGTTGTTGCATCACTCCCAGTTTGTGTTAATTACTTGTCAACATAGTATACAACAGTGGCTATAGTGATTCAAACTGTGACAGTACTGTCTTCTATGACTGTAGTCTAATCAGTCTGCATGGTTTAATATGAAGCCTTTTATGTTTGGTATCAAAGTATCAGTTAAGAATATCCAGTACATCACTTCATACGCAGTAAAAACTTCTGAAGTGTTGCATAGTATGGATAAAGTTATTGGTAAATCAACGGAACATATGACAGTGCTACACACAGTATTTACAAATGTGAAAAATGGTGACACCCGAGGAAAAGCATTGACCTTACAATGTATTCAAACATGCAGACATTTGTCCCTCATATTAATAATATAGTAAGATTGAGATAATTCAACTTGTTTCAAACATATTTTTAAAAAATTTCCCATGATTAAATTAAAGAAATGCAATTTTCTATTTAGGAAGAGTAAACAACCTCAACACCAAACAAATTACTACTTACAATTCCTGAAATTAGAATTTAGCACAGCTGATAAGAACACGGTATAGAGAGGGTTTTGGAGAAGTTTTTCTAATTTAATCCTCAGACATTTATTTTGGTTCTGCCCTGCTTAAAAATAATATCTATCATACTACATACAACATACTATTACTAGATTTAAAGGGCTCTCTGAGGCCAAAAGAGAAAAGGTTACAGATACATATGGATCTCCAAAGGGATATTATAAAAAACCTTCTAATTAATTGAAATCACGTTATCGACTGTTTACAAGGGGCGAAAAAAAATCGGACAATGAGAAACTATTGTAGCAAGTCCACCCCAGGTAGTCCGCAAGATGTCTCCAACAATGCAAAAACTGTCATCACAGGACATACAGGTAGTCCATGCCACAACTCATGTCATACTTTTGACTTGTGTTTGCATTAGAGAAATCTTTTCAGAGATACCAGGAAGAAGGACTTCTGTAGTAATAAACTTCAGAGTTATGACTCCAGCATCTGATCTCATAAGAACCTCATATCATCTGTGGTTTCAGACTGCTTTGCTGCAGCTCGGCCACCAAACGACCATAAAACTCCACGTTGAAATGTTTTGGTACAAATGGTGCTTGATACTTGCTGCACAATATTATCAAAAATGACTTCGCAATAAGAGATTTTTTCTTTTGAAACATGTCTGTTTTCCATCCAATGGGTCGTTGAGGGAAGCAAGCCAAGCCAGACACCAGTGCAATCAAATGCTAATTACAGCCATTCTAGTTAAGAACCCCTCCTGTGGCCCCGTCACCCCCCTGTGGGTACCTTTGCAACAATTATCGGCACAGCCAAACTCCATGGTAAACTGCCATTGACTGCCGGAATACATGGAAATTCCCGGGCATTTACAGGGTTGATAATCTGGTTTTTCATGCAGTTATCATAATTTATTTTCTGTGATTTATATCTTGATATTTAAAAATGGAAATTATTAAAGATAAACACAGTGTGTTACATAGTATAAAGATATCAAATCAAAATGAATAGTTTTGGTTATATGTGTATGTGTTTTTTGATTTTTCAGAAATACTTACACACTTCTTACCTCACATGTATTTTGTTCTCATCTCTAGTACAAAAGTTTTGAGAGCACAGCTAGAGTGATGTGTTTTTAGTAAACTTTACAAAGAATACTTTGTAAGGCACAGTTGAAAAATGTACCTTATGAAACAATGTTAAAATTAGTATTTTAATTCAAAGATCTAAAAACAAAGTCTACCCCCCCCAAGCTTTATGAGAGATGTGGATGTAGCAGCTAAAATTAAACACTCTCTGCTGATAACAGGAATACACTCTCTCTAAAGCTGTCCTCTGGCCTCCATTATCACGCTGACATTCTCTGAGATGGCAGCAGTAAGCATGTTTACAGGCCAGATATGGCATGTACAGGGATCCGTTAACTGAGTGATCAGGTGGAGGGCTGCACTGTAACAAAACATTCTTATTAATAGGTCATAGGTCACACCAGCAAACAAAAAAGTAGCTACATAATGGGTTTCTGTGAATTCGTATCATGATCACAGGAAGTGTGATCCATATCCTGTTGGCAATGGTTAAACAATATGTGTGGGGTTTTAATCCCAATGCTTGAGGGAAAAAAAGTGTTTGTCCAAATAGTGAGGCTGAAGAGGAAGGAATATTCCTCAGGAAAAGGGTTGATAGAAAGTAGTGTTTCCTTGTTGAAACATAATAAACAAATCCTTGATTTATAACTAGACGTGGATGAGGATATACGTTTGCACATTTTAAAACCTAGCACATGAAGCATCGATGAAAAGCATTAAGAGTCTGGTCTTGATTTCTCCTACTTACCCCAAACCCCCTCTTTGGTTGTTTGGATTTTGAATAAAGAGTTATTTATTGTGTTTTTCATTAAATTGTGGGAATTACAGCTTAATGTGCTTAGGTCCGTGCCACACACTCCAACTATCATTTAAAAGGAGTGCTCAGGCACAGGCTTGTTGTTTATGGTTTTGTGTATCCCTCTAAAAGCTAGTCAAGCACAGCTAAAGGTGGGCCCATACTCCATATTTATGAAATTGGCTCTGTGTGAAATTGGTTTTTGCCTAATGGATCCCTGCATGGGTGCTCCGCCTGATACCTCTGCCTCAGCTTATCGCCACCAGAGTCACAGTGAGGACAGAGATACGGAGCAAGAAGAGGGACAAAAAAAGGAACAAAGCTACAGACAAATTAGGCAAAAGACTTGTAGCATGCAATAGAAAATTATCCAACTTTAAAGACAGAAATTTATTTAAAGTATTTCCTTGAATTTATATTCCTGAAGTGAATTTTACTTTTATCAAGCTTAAAGATAAAGCTTTTGAATCCCTTTGCAATTATTCTGTACATACAAACAACAGCATTTAGATCATGTATGAAAGTAAATTCAGGATCCATTTGTACTGTTTACTGTCTGTACCTGAGGGTAAATGTGCACATACTGCACATACTTGAACTGAAGCGGAGCCTCTAACAAGACCGTAAATATTCATTAAAGACTTAATTCTCGCTTCAGGACCATTAAGATCACTAAAGAGGTAAAGGTCACACAGTGTGACATGGAAAGCCACCTCAGCGATGGATCAGTTCACTCTGACTTCTTCCAGATATTTTACCAGGAGACTGGCTGGAAAAAGTCTGGATGAGTCCTTTAACACATACAGCTTACTGCTTTTCAGGAAAGGCTTTTTATTCAGTGTATCTTCCAATCAAATAGGAATTTGAAAGTCATTAGAAAGGTGGCCGCATGCCAACAGGAGGAGCGAGTAGTTTGGTAGGCTCCACTCATCTCCTAACTTTAGCCTTCCGGACTTTCTTCTTACCTTCTTTAATCTGCCAACTGATTAAGCGTCTCTATCAGCTTAGCAAGAATTCAAAGGCTGTTCCAATACAATCTTGAGAATATGAGGATTCTAGCAGAGTCAAAACATGACCTTAAGTTAGCGGTAACTGTCCAAATGCAATGCGGAATATTCTAGCCACTGTGATGAAAATTCAAAACAGTTTTAATGTTTTTTAACAAAAATGTTGAATCATGGCTGAAGGAGAAACAAAATTGTTCCCACACATAAATCTCAAGCCTGCAAATGTCTGAAGTATACTTACACAGCCTTCTTTTTGTATTTTAGTGGTCTTGCATTCATAACTGCTCTGTATTCAAAACTACACTGTTGAATTTCTCCCCTTTTTTTTTTTTTAACTTCTAAAGGCATCCAGTGGACAGTTGTTGCTAATTAGCATTCTGCTATAAACACTAAGAGCAGTGCATGTGGGACGTGTGCATGGTTAAATATTACAGCAACCAATGTCACTGTATGTCCATGATGAATAAATAAATGAATAAAATACATAAATTAACTGATAAAAAAACGTCACAGAATGAACTCCTGTCTCTTTGTGTAAAACGGTGGGTCATTAAACAAGAAACAGAAGGAGTTGTTTAGTCATAAACCTCCTCAAACGGTCTCAACTACTTTAATGAACCAGAAGTCAGTTCAGTCAGTGTCCCCCTTTTCTGGATCCGAGTCACTTCAAAAAAAGATGTACAACCTGCATTCTCTCTTTGCTGTCTGCTTAATGTCATCGATATTAGTGAGCCCTTTACTAATTTCTTCAAAATCAGTGATGCTCTCTAGATGGATTAGGGATGTAGACAAAGTGGGCCCTGAGTCTTTTTGGGGGTCTGTTTAATGTGATAAATGCTCACAAGGAAAAGCTCAGTAGGAAATGTAAAGGTTCTTTATAAATGTGTACTGATGCACAACTTTTAAGTTTACATTTCCTGGAGATGACCTCAATTTTGCATTTTTTACATTATGTTTACCCATGTGACATGATAGCCCCCACCATTCTATTTTTACGTTCTGAAGTGGTTGTAAAGATCCCTTTGTACCTACTCTTAGGACAAAGAAGCCCAAGGATTTTAAGGGGGAGGCACAGAGGGAGTGTGAGGCAGAGGTAAGGAGGGACGGATGGATGGATGAAGGTTGGCTGGAGCTGTCAGTCTCATCTCTCTCCTGTCTCTCCTCATCCATCCTCAGCATGCTGACAGCGGTCTCCCAAGCAGAACAGCGTCTGCCTGCCTGCCTGCCAGGTAATTCATATTCCCTACCTTCACAGCCACCAGCACCGAGACACAAGGAGACAGACATCCAGGGAGGGACTGCGGGAGAAAAGAGATGAGACGATACAAAAAGAGAAGACAGAAAGGGCAACTTTGAAGACGACATAAAATAGTAAAGATGTTGGATAAAGGTTAATTATTAATTGAAGTATTTTAAATTAGATCTAAGTATACAAAACAGACGGAACAAATGTTCTGGTTTAAAGTTTCATGCCATCCATGCTGGTAAAATAAATTCCAGTAAGCAGGTTGTAGATATTGATTATGATTGTTGGGTGGAAGTTTTCTCTTGGGGCTGTAGTCTTGCATCGTTAAACGCACTTCATCTTCCCCCTTTTATGTTTTTTTTTTTAACTCTTCAAGGTAGGACTAACTTATTAATACATCAGGTGCAACTCCATCCTTCTGGTCCACTGAATCACAAACACATGAGCAAACTGTCTGTTTACAGGGAAAGCACAGAGCTAATAGTCCAGTCTTTTCTGATGTAGTACAACCACTATAAAAGTCCTGACATATTTATGAGAAGTAGTTTCACAATCCCTGTTTCATTATGAACATTACATATTCAGAACTAGCTTGGCAACAGGTCTACTGAATTTTGTATGTTAGCCGGTTTGCATTTTGCTTTGGACAAATTGTCTGCCATGTGATGGGATGGCTTTGCTGATCTCTAATTTCCCCAATGATGACAGATGCAGAGGGACTTTCATGAAGTCAAGTAGCTGAATTATTTTTTAAAACATGTCAAATTAAAAAGAATATTATATAACTCGTGACATAAAATGCACACATGGATAGCACAAGTCCCCTTTGCCTTCTTTATGGCAGAACATATCAGTATAGAGTGGAGGACTTTTTGAATCAAATCTCAATGGAGCCATCTTTTAGCAGTCAAATATTGTGTTGTCAACGGTAACTTGTGAGCTTTTTTAACTGTAGCCATCATTTTGCCATGAGATGATCCCTGTTTTTTCTGTTCATCTTATTCAAATCCATCAGAATTTTCCGTGTACATATCCACTTTGATACACTATTCCAATTATCTACAGGTGGTTTTACCTGTGGTGGTGATGCACAAAATAAAGTGATTTCTAACAAACAGCACCATGAACAAAGCATCTTAAAAATCCAAATTTAGCTTTGAAATTACAAAATTAAGTTATTTTTTTGTGTGTTTCTACATGTCAAGGACTACAGGAAAGATGTTAAAATGAGAGAACTTGGACATTGTTATGCCCAGCCACCTGACAGTCAGCTAAGGTCTGAACTAACTTTCGAACAGGTTATTTCATGAAGAACTTCCTTTTTTTCGTATGAATAGTTAATTGTAGGATTGTATTCTTAAAAAAACAAAAGCAAAAAACGATTATTTTGTTTTCCAAATGCCCCAAACCACATTTAATTTCTTTCTAGTACCCTATAATAGCTGTAAGAAATGTATTTCTTGTATAACACTAGAAAGGCAAATGTAGTTTGTCCTTAAAACGAGTGCCACATAGGAAAGTATTTGGAGTGAATTACCATGTCAACAAAGTCAAGGTGGTTTGAAGTAGCTTTGATACCTCCACGTCTTGACAGTCATCTTGGTGATGGGGAATTCAGATCATTAAATATTGATGTGGCATTTTGGAAGGCAATACAAAACATGCTTTTGTTTGGATTTGGAGACTTGTGTGTTACTCTTACCTGTTTCTGAATACTCAGAGACATTTCTTGTCTTCACAGCAGATGACTGTAATCAAACCTGCCACTATCAGAAACTAGAAAACGTTCACACATGTCTCTCTCTCTCCAACTCTTAGTAACTCTTATTCTCGTTCCTCTGATTGCTCCTCCTTCTTGTCTCAGTATTTGTCCTTAGCGATTCAGGAGACATTACAAAGAAATCTCAGCCACAGGATGAGGACAGATTGTAGGGCCTCCGTAGCGTAGCGTAACCGATAGGTGATTGGATTGAGAATGATTCCCTCTAATGACGAGGCCGGCTCAAGGCTGTTAGTGGTAATGAGAACACGGTACGTGCACAGAACCAGACACTGCTTTGCCTCCCAATGCACCACTGGAGGCTGGGAAACGCACACTCAGACACACACACACACACACACACACACACACACACACAACAGCACTCAAATAGACACGTAGAGACCCTGATACAAGGACAACCACACTGGGATCAAATACTGACGAGACGTTACATGCTAAATATTTAGTTCCTGCTAGAGCAAGAAAACACAGTTTACACCAGAGGGTTCAAGTATTGTTAAGGTGAACATGTTTAATATGGAAATTACAACAACAAAAAAAACGGCATTATGTGCCTGTTTTGATGGTGTGATTGAGAATCCTTTTGAATTATTATTTTTTTTTTTATATTAGTGAAGGACATTCCCTTCCACCTACCAGAGGCTGTTTGTCCACCCTGAATGTGCCCCACAGTGTTGGATAGAGATTGGCATGGCTCCACTCATAGTGCCTGGTGCTACTAACTGGCACATGCCGTTGGTGTGTTGGAAAGCCACATACTAGGCACACATGTTACATGTATGTTGCCAAGAAAAGCATTTCCGCACCCCTGCTGCACGTAGTGTGAACACAGCAGAGTGTCCCTCTGTCTACCTGCATCTCCATCCCTTCATTCCTACATGCACACAATACACCTTAACACTGAGCAATGCACATGCACACAACACACTGACAACACAAATAAACACCACCAACCCTTGTCCAGACTTGTAGGTAGGCATGGCATGCCACCTTAAAACAAGCTAACAGATGCTGTTGTAAAAGAGCACACACACACACACACACACACACACGAGGGCATGCAAATAAACACTCACTCGCCCACACAAACACACACATTCACACACACACACACACACACACACACACACACACACACACACACACACACACACACACACATTCACACGCACACACACACACACACACACACACACACACACACACACAACAGCAGGCAGATTGTGTTCCATAGTATTGGGAGCCTAACCAAATGACGCATGGCTGCGGCTCTGTAATCATAAAACCCATCCGCTGTCCCTCGTGTGGGAGTCACAGCAGAGTCTGTGAAATAGTAGCACTTCAGATGCAGTGCGTAATGACGGACCGCCAGATGCTCAATGGAATGCTCAATGGAGCCGATCACTGCTGAGTGTGATCATGAAGCTCCCCGTACACCTACTATTCCCACCTGCACTGGCAGGGAGACGACCACTGGCAGCAGTCAAGCGGGTCGTTCAAATCCCCAGAGCGGAGGGAGAGAGGACAGATGCTGATCTCTTCATAACCACTTGAATGTTCTCCGGCTTTGTTTTCAGGGAATAGGGTGCCCATGTACACTCTTGTTCAGCAGTGTACATCCTTAGACTATGAGCACTTGACATAAACCACGGAAGCTGGAGCATTATTTCAGATGCTTGTTGTATTCTGCTTACAATAACAACCTCGCAGTAGCAGTATATGGTAAATCATAATTTATGGGTCAGCTAGTTTAAATAAGGACTGACATTTCCTGATCCTCCTCTCATCTCTACTTTGATCTGATGAATGGAAGCTGTTCAGACTTATATTATTATAAGTCTCAATATATTTTTGTATGTAACTTGTTGTTTATTTGTGTTGCATCCTGTCCTTATTTTAAACACAATTTTTAATTTTACCCACTTCTCAAATGTTCATCATCTGCTAACGTGCCTAACGTGATCATCCTTGGGAGTTGAAAAGGGTTGAATACTCCTTAGAATCCAGAAGGGGGAGCTATTGCAGCTCATCTAGACTGAAAGAAAGCCCACCGGTCTGGGAGCTAAGTAATGTTTTTTTCTTTTCTTTTGAAAGACTCATTACCGACACACCTGGGTGAAAAAAAGAGAAGAAAATGATGATAGCAATGCTAAAGCAAGTCAGAAAAAAAAAAAAAAAATGGAGAACCGTCAGACTGTCCCAGGAATATGCTGTGAATCAGCAGCAAACATCTAATTGCTCTGGTACTATCTTCCGTTATGCTTGCTTTTCATTTGAAAAGGTGAATTTTCCTCAGTGAGGCAAGGCATGTAATTGTCGGTGCTGTGGATTTGACTGAAGTCGGTTTTAAAGTGTCAAACTCCTAAAAACATCCTATGAGACGTCTTTCCTATAATGTATGGCATGCTCCATGTGAAATCTGTGATTTGTACATGGGACTCACTCCATTATGGGTGCATTACTGTGTCACCTTTAGTAGTCTTTTGTCTGAAGAATATCTTTTAAAACATTTTATTTTAAGCCCGGAAATCTGGGAACATACAGTACCTGACACCAAATACTAGAAGAGTTGAAAATGGAAGGATTTCTAAAGGTGCATATCTGAAACCTGGAAAAAGTGCTAGCAATTCAATCCACTCTGACTTTTACACAAGTATGAGGAAAGTGATTAAAAGACGACAAGAGAAAGAGTCGAGAGATAATGAAGAGTCTGAAAACATCAGTCTCTGTTGTTGCCTCGTTCCATGAGTCAGCTCAGGGTGTCCGCCACAGATGATTGAATTAATTCACAATTATGAGCTCTCCTCATCATCTATCTACCTGCTGTGACAGTGATGAGCAGGGGATAATGCTAATAACCATAGTCATATTTAGTAAACATACGAGGAATGCTTAATGGGAGGCAAACTGGAAAACTAAAAACTGATCTCAGCTTGTTGCTGTCATAACACTTACAACACAACTGATAGCCACCTCATAATACTATTCTCTCCTCTCCATGTTATCACTCTGATTGTTTTCTTTGTAGTAAACAACATCTAATGAAAGACAATAAGCATACGATCTCTTTGCAGGGATATCAGCAGCACAATTACATCGTTTGGCTGTACCAGAGATTTACAGAGCACCATGCCAAAGAAGCATGCAAACATGTTCAGAAGTTCATCTGCAATAGATTTCAGCCTCCCTGTGTATGTGTTGCTCTCCTACAGCTGTATCTAAGGTATGTAAAGTAACTTCGAATGCAAACTCAACAGTTCAGACTGCTTCATATTCATAACCTTGCACATCATGGCTTTTATTGTGAAGCAGCTACCGGCAAAACTATCTATTACTGGTGAGGGTTAAAGAAAACATGTATAAAAATATAACTCCTAGTGCTGTTAAATGATGAGCTCTGTATGGCTGTGCTGTGAATAAACCCTTCATGACATTGACAAGGTGCCTTGTATTCTTCCTTATTGAATTATTGTGATACATTGCTCTTGTTCTGTTGCATTTCTTAAAGAACGTCTTCTCATGGTTTGATGCTTTTTGACCCAACACTTACATACTGGTACAGCAGATCAGAGAGACAGTGATTCATTTTTTTTGAAGGTATTAACACTTTTTCTTGACGTAGTTTAACGGACTTATAAACTTCATGCATTGGAATCTCTTTTCAGACACAAACAACTCAACCACAGCTAATTCTATAGACCCCTGAAGGCCCAAAGTGCCAACAGACCAGCCGAGGCCCATCTTTGTCCCATCTCTAAATTAGACACTGCTGATTTTTTTCCTTGAAATGTGTTTTTCCACTCTTTTCCCTTAAAAAAAAAAGAAGAAAGAAGAAGCAGAAATAAAATGTCTCTTTTGCATTACTCATACATAGCCTAGAAATTCAACAAGCAATTGCTCCGTGCTCCGCTTGATAACTTTTTATACTTACAGATGCTTTTTTAGGCAAACAAAAGAGGAGAGATCGACACGTCAGAAACCAATCATTAATAACAAAACATCTCGACGTTATAGGATAAAAAAGAGCCGCATTGAAGATGCTTGTCAATCAGGCTCCATAGTCTGCGCTGTTTTTCTCTATAGAGCTGTCGACAATAAAATGACAGCAGCCAAACCCTGTCTGGTCCACTGTGTGTAGACTGTACAAAATCTCTCTGTGTGTGTGTGTGTGTGTGTGTGTGTGTGTGTCTTATTTTGTACTGAAAACGATTTCCACCACCTCAGCTTTGTGTTGATGTATTTCAAATCATATCTAACTGATACATGGCTGGTTGACTAGATGTATGAATATATTTGTCCTTGTTTGTAGAAGTTTTTCTTATTGATTCTCTTATTTAAAAAAAAAAAAATAAATCCCTCAACCATTCCTCATTTAAGGCAACAGGAGAGGGTGCATTCCCAGCATGCATTGGAGGGAAAACATGGACAGTTTTGATTTGATCGATTAATATTTTGTACAATATTTATTAACTATTGATGTCGCCTGAAAAAAAAAAAAATGCAGAGATTGATTCCTAGTATCTGTGCTGAATACAATGACTTATTTCTACACCATCAATTAAAGTCAGGAATTCCCTAAAGCAGTGGTTCTCGACTCGTTTTTTCAACCAATCAGATTGATTTACTGAAAAATTGTGCATTTTGGACCTCAGTCCGTACAAAACATGTGACTGAAGCAAGAAACTGAACAAAACAAACCTGTTTTAGAAAGCGCTTGACAGAAGTTTTTTTCCAGGCACATATTCACAACCCACTGAAAATGACACAGCGACCCACCAGTTGAGACAGTTTAATAAACTATAACCCATATTAGAGGCTATCTTCCCCTGCTGCTCTTCTCCCACGTCATCCCCCACTCTCTCATTCATAAATAAATCTAAATCTATCCACCGTCCTATCAATAACACTTTATAATGTGACTCATAAGATAGTAAAATTGATATCATCTTCCTGTCGCTTTCATCATGAATCATCAAGGTTTTTACACGTGTTTGTAAGTTCTGTTAGCAACCTAAAGGCCATCAGAAATGAGGCTTTTGTCACATTAGAGTTTAATGCACCCTGCTGTGACTCATATGATCTAATCACACATGTATGAGATCTATGACAGGGGTCCAGGGGAGGCAATAACTTAGTCTGTTGCCAGAGGCATTACATCAAAAAAACACTGCTAAATATTTATAGGTGAATGCACAATAGCTCTTATGTTTTCCTTTCCTTTTTAGTTTATTTAATTCATCAGAGGTAAATTAGAGACAGCCCCTTGAAATGATCGCACAGAAAAGAGACAAACATGATCAGCTTTTGACGGAAACCTCCCACAAACCACATTTGTGCTTAGAGTGCAGGAAAGCTCCTCTGTTTTGGGAACACGGCTAATGGAAGAATCTTGTAAGCAAGAAGGAAAAAATTAACACGTCTCGGCAGTCGACTGAGAAGACAACTGAGTTCCTCAGAGGGTTTATTAAACAATGAGGAACTATTTCACTTGAGTTTTTGGATGACGACTGTGTGTAGTCAAATCAGAAACGACAGAAATTGCAAACCACATCCCTGGAAACACAGATTGTACATTTGGTGTAAAAACCTGCAGACTTTACTTACCGGTAAATGATTGTAGCAATAACATGCTCCGATACATGTTGTCATAGTTTTATACCATTTTCATGAAACTCAGGAGAGTGTATTCATATAACTGAGGATTTTTGTACACCCCATGCTAAAACCTGAAAGATGGCTTTTTGAAGATGCAAAGTTTTCTCTGCATGTTAGATTCATTTTTTTCATTTTAAAGTGTAAAACAAAGATAAGGTGCCTGCAGGGAGGGAGATGAGGGACAGAGTGAAGAAGAGTCCTCATCACAGGAACAAGGGAGATAATGAACTTTTTTTTGTTGTTGTTGTGGTAAACAAGCTCACTCGCATACTCGACTTCACGTGGAAGCCGGCATAGCTTTGCTACTGAGTCTCTTTTTCTAGGTGCGGCTGAAGGGGGTATTTTTATGTTAATTGCCCACTTTCTGCTGCACTGGTTATTCTCTGAATGCTCTGTTAGCAGCGCTTGTTTCTCTCGTAACCACCTGTCACAGGGAAGAAGATAAAAAGATGAGTAGGGGGATAATGGGACCGAGTGAGAACAGGGCAGCTGTACTCTCTGCCTCTTTTGTCTTTTTGAAGAGTAATGCAGAAGTCCTCTCCGCCCCATCTCCTCTATCTTGGCACACAGGCCTGTCCACAGCTATGGCATCAACTAAGCAGAGGAAATTATATTAAAAAAAAAGATCTGAAATTGGCCCCCATCCCATCTCTGAAGATATCCCCTCTTCTGTTCCACGCCAAAGTGCAAATAGAGAGGGGATTGCGAGAGCTGTTGCAAGAAAAGCAAAAACGACCTCATCCTCTATTTAAAATGAACCCTTATTAATATTTCAACATGTTGGATATGCACGGGGCTTTGAAGAAATGAGCAGCCCCTTTTCCAGTCACTTGCAAGGGGAACAGAGGGACCATGATTGGGAGCAATGGCTAAAAAAAAGGGAATTAAACAAGAGTGAAAAAATGGCTCGGAGTGGAGCCCTCTTTCCTACTCGGCAGCATTTTTTCCCTGCACCGAGGAGAGGCAGGAGAGCAGAGATGTGAAGTGGTTAAAAAGACCTGGTACAGGAAGAAAGGCAGAGAAAAGGTACTCCTGCTGCCGTCTCTGTCATTACCCCTTCACTTTGCACACTGCCAAGCCCATTACTTAATTTCCCTCGTCGCCCTTCACTTCGACACAAGTTTAAGTGAGTTAAAAGCAAACCTGCAGAGGCAGACTGCGTCAGGACTGTGATGAAAAAAAAGTCAAATTAAACCATATCAGTTTTGAAATGTGCTCAAAGATGCAGCTGGTTGTTACATGTAATCTTCCTTATCCCAAAAGATTCTACTTGTAATGCATCCTTCAGATAGTTAGGCACATTTTTACATCTCCAAAGCCTGGAAACTCTTGCTGTATATGCAACACATACACAGGCATATTCATATATAGAAACCATTTCTTTGCTATCTCACAGATGCAGTGCTGGGGCCTATGAGATTTGTGAGCTCATTTGCAGGCACATTAAAGCTCCTCTCACTCCAACGTGAAAAACTGTCTTTGCCTTTGACAATTTTTTATTGTAGAAGTGCAAAACTCATTTCGCGCAGTTGACACTTGGGTACAGATATCAGAGATACATGTATTTTTTGGAGAGGAGCTAGTGCGTGTAGGGGAAGGTACGTCTGCAAATGGGATGTGTAAGCACTTTTTTGGGTGCAGGATGTCTGGGGTTCAGGGGGATGTAGAAAATATGCATGCCATTTCGGTTGTAATGATGTAAACAAGTGTTTGTCATTTACAACAGCGAGTGAGGAAATCTGCTGAGGACATTTCTCTGGTATGACACAGGAAAGATAGTGATGATCAACAACAACAAAAAATATGTATAAGCCTTTAGAGTCATCTCTATGATGAAACAGTATACAAAAATGAAAAAAGAAGTGTTTATCTGGCCGAAAAAATGGGGAAAACTGTTTTTAGTGTGCAGGGTGTGTGTTTAACGCTGCAGCAGACACACTTTAGGAGTTTTTGGATGAAGTCTTTTTGCTCTCTTGATTTATTTTTTTTCAACCTACGGCAGCAGCATTTTGAATTCATATGCTTTAAAAGGGCTCTTTTGCCAAGCAGCCAACAAATGATTAGCAGGGACAATTACCCAGGAAAGGCCTGCCAACCAAATAGGGTAAACAAAAAAGGCCCATTAGCTTGTGGAGTGCACCTCAGCTCCACTGGGGACCCGGTGTACTGGGCTGCTGGCAGACGCATACAGAAGTAATGGGATGTTTTTCATGTAGCCCCACATGTAGATGCAGCACCTTGACGTGTTAACAGTGGAGCAGGCTGACATGGTTGCTAATTAGCCGCTATCAAACAATCCTTTAAAGACGCACCATTCTGTGAACAGGTATGTTCTCGAAAGAGAAGGTACAGAGTCGTTCAGAGGTTTCACTTGATGTTGGATTCAAAGTGAATGATCAAAACTGTAAATGCTTAATTGTTGTTCCCTGCTAATTAATACATGTATCTGAGTAATATCCCACTGAAGATAAATGCAACTGGTGGCGCAGGGCTGGAGCCTGATAGGCCAACCAAGGTGTTTCAGCACCCTGTTTCTATGTCTGTGTTTATTTCTCACACTGAATGATGACAACGTGGTTCCATATTATCAGTTAAGAGAAAGTCCATTGGCTTCCTGTGTCACCATGTTGACTCTTTAACTTTATGATGGGGCTCACCCCCCACGAATTAAAGTTCACAGCCAAAAATAAGCAAGTTAACTATGTAGCCTAAATACTACATTGCCACTCAAAAGAAGAGAAGTGTGAATTACTCACAGTAGTATAGCCCATATTACATCTGACCTGGAACCAAACAAACATCAGGAATGCTCACTACTGCTAAAAAATAGCGCATGCTCGACATGCCCAGAACAGCAACATATGCTAGAATTATTTGCTGCTTAATTTGCCCACATATGTATCATTTTAACAATAAAAAAATATACTTTCCACATATTCTTGACAAATGTAGGCTGCGTGTTACTTGTGCACTTATCAGAACTGCAACTATAACAAAAAGGAATGAGGACTATTGTCTTCCTGTGCTGCTTCTGCCTCATGTTGAATGCTTTAAAGCTTACTTCCTGTTAGAGCGCTGCTTCTGACATCAGATGGTGAACAGAATATTCCCTCGAAGCTACTTAAGATAAAGCAGTTTCCTCTGTTAAGTGATACAAAGGGCCTTATTGTACGCCCGGCACAAAGCGTCTCTGATTGCATTGAGGGTGTCTTTCCTTTTTCAATTCTGACATAGTTGTCATTTTAACACCCATTTCTCACTTTGTTTAAAGATCAAATGAACTTGCACTCCTGTTAGTACCCAGGGGTTTGTTTTAAAATGAGGTGTGGTCAGGCAAAAAAGCGTCTGCGTTCCTATCTTGAGGACGCAGAAAACGACTGCCATTATGTGGACTTTTATTTTTGGTATTGTTTTTTATTTATATTAGTATTAAAGCCATTATTTGTTGCTTTTCCGAAAGCCAAACACACTAATGTTGTGACGGAGAACCACAGTAATTTATTATACTTTGTATGTGAGATGGAGCCTTAGTTCATGAGGAAAGAGAAGAGCTGAACTAATGAACCTTTCACCTGTGTTTTTCAGGTATGTATACAGCATGAAAACCACAACTGAACTATATGTAGCATGTGTGTGTTGAGGTTAAGTTATGGACTTAAAGGCTTTAAATGCGATTTTTTGATCCAGCACCAGCATGAAACTAAAACAACTCACGCTGCATTGTTGTGTTAGCATGCTAATGCTAGCGATCTTTATTATGCTCGTATCTTCACACTGCATGTAAATTTACCTGAAATAAGCGTGATCTAGAAACACAGTTAAGCAGTGAGTACAGTATGTTATTCTTCTTTTCTCTAGTCCCTCAATTAAACAACTTTTATACGTGAGGGGAGGAGTCTGCTGGCCATCCCGGCGATGTAAACAAACTGAAGATAGGACTCGGAAAACATCACAGACAGTGGGACTCTGGTGTTACACCCATTGTAGACAGTCATGACTCACAGAGTTATTTTCAGAGGATATACTTGATTTATATTACATTTAAGTGTGAAAAATCGCATATAAAGCCTTTAAGTGTTTTCTAGCGGGTTTAAAAAAGCACATAACAAACAAAACAGAGACTAACTGGGTAAAACAAACTAACCTGATAAATCAGGGAAAACAAAAGACAGCCAACTTACCTCCCTAACTAACCAAAACATGAGAAAACAAGGTTAAAGTAACAAGTGATTCACACCCCCCTTCTAACACAAATTGAACTAAGAACAGAAAAAAGTAAACGTGGCGTGACCGGCCTTGAAACCAGGAAGATGGATTTCCCCCTGCGCCGCAGCAACATCATATTCCGGCTCTTATACATGTAAAGACCTCTACGCAGCGTAGGATTGGCTGGAGCAGGCAGGTGATGGGCCGATCGGCTCCTGGGTCTTGCACACCTATTTACAAACCTGAAAACACGACCAACAACACAGCATACATTACAACAAACAACTATACCTAAAGCTGTGGTCCTGAGAACTTTGCATACATTTTGGTATGCAGTCTGTTTATATATATATATAGAGAGTGTGTGTATGAGTAATGAATACTTTCAAGCACTTAGATAAAAGGAAAGGTGTAACTTCTGAATTTTGTTAAATCAAACCAAACTGTTATTTTTGAATTAACTAGCATTCCTTATGCAACATGTTTGATGTTCTTGGTAAGAACAGTCTTGCATTGAAAAAGTGGTTTAAAGGACCAGTATGTACTTTTTTGAATACTAATTCACGAGTACAGCTCTTTGTTTTAATTGCATGAGATAATAGCCATTAACACAATATTGATGCTGAAAAGATGCACTTAGAAAAGTAGTTCTAAGTTCTGTGTCGTGCCTTGAGGATTTCATGAACCCACCCTCCTTTTTTTTGCTGCTCGTCCCTACATTGTGCACCCATTAATTATTTTCCACCCGGCAACTTGCACCGATGATTTGCACATGTGCACGCTCTTCCACTGTTCTTGAGCACAGCACATACCACATCCTATTTGAAAGCCCCTTTAGACAATGCGCTTCACTGCATCAAAATAGGGCCCACATCGAATGACCCCAGAAATCCCCCCCCCCCCCCCCCCCGCTTTTTTGTATGCCAATCAAATCCCTGACAAACAAGCAAAATATGTTGTGTAAAAATTGACTTTCCTCTCATTTTGTAGTAGTTTGTCGAAAAAGCGGCGTACCTTAACAACATGAATTCAGACTTGAAAAGTGAAACAATCTTCTGTTTTTCCCTATATTTTTTTAATACTGCCATTTCACTTTTTTTCTTGACTGTTGCTCAGTCTGTTGATTTAGCAGCACACGTGGCATATGGCAGGCTGTGAGCCAAACTGAAAAGGAGCAGTGTGTCTTACACAAAATCAGAGCATACTCTTTTTGCTGAACTCCTGAACTGAGTTTCATACTTGATGCGCCTTCCTATTTTCGGTGCATGACTCCAGTAGGCTGAGTCAACACTCCTGTGGTGTTACCTTACAAAGAGTTACCTTCCTGAACACCCACCCTTTTTCATCATCACCTAAACAACTTGAACCTCATTGGCTCCAAGGCCCCTGGAGTGCTGCGTGTGTAATGTCACAGCCATATTTTATTCATGTAGATGGAGTGTTGGGTGGCCCTCGCTCGAGACTGGGACACAATCTCTGCTGACAGGAAAACACCAATTTAATGGGCCCGACTGGCTGGGAAGAGCTGCGGCTGCTGGGAGAAGATGGCATGTATAAGAAATGAACAACAAGGATGTGTCAGACACGAGCAAAAAGCAGCAAGAGGAAAAAAGTGGCAGTGTAGCAAATGTCTGTGACTAGAAAAAGGCTAAGGGGGATGACAATGTGCTGGCGTGAGCTCTTGCAGCTCCCCCAGGGTGTAGGTACTGCATGCTGAAATGCTCTGAAATGTAAGTGCTGGCCCACTTTGCCTGTCTGGCACAGAGATACAGAGACAGAGAATCATCTAAGATGCTTAACTCCAAAGTGACACACAGGTCCATGAGAATTTCCTAGGAGGAGATTCCAGGAGCTCATCTTCCAAAGCGTCACAGATCGGGGAACATTGAAATAATTATACATTGAAAAAACAAATATTTTTCTTAATTTTATGTAAACAGATTCTGAACCATTATCAGATTTCATTTGGCAGGCATTACAACAATTTTCCTTTTAGTTTCCAATAAAATAATATTCTGTGTTATAAATATAATACTTTTTTTAGACACAACAAGAACACACAATTTTCCTGCAGTTGGTTTATAATTACTAAGTCTCTGACAAGTGTTTGGTTAGCTCAGAATGCATTAAAAAACAGGACTAAAATTTGTGTCCTTAAATATTCCATGGGAGCTTCATTAGTGCAGACCTATCATGGGGTAAGATAAAGGAATGGATTCGGGGAATAGGGAAGAGTCAGCAGCTTGAGCTGAGGAGCTAAAAAGTCAGTGGAGCAGAGCAATAAAGACAGTAACTCCCTACATATATCAGCAGACAGGAAAAGTCCGGGAGTAGAAAAGGCTTTGACACATACAGTTTCACTTACAGCTACTGCAAACAAGCCGAAAGCCCTCCTTTCTGTGGCAATGTCACACGTTGGGGTGCTTTTAAAGAAACATACACACCATAGTGTTTTTGTGTAGAGCTTTACAAAAGACATGCCAGAGTTTGTTAGCTTGTGTCTCAGCCTGGAAGTGACACATTGCTGTAGCAGGACCTGGAACTGTAGTGATATGTTGACTGGGCTGTTGGCTTTTTCATGTCTCCTCCACTTTGCCTGCTTAATGTTTTACCAAACTGCTGTCAACCTCTGGCCGTATCCTTTGCCTGAGAGGTTTCCAATGTCAAAATGAAACACAATCTGAAGATGCTTTTGGGGGTGTAACGGAAATTGAATTAAAGTGAACAAAGCCAAGTAAATTGGGTTGGTGGCATTTGTTATTTAGAGAGTGTTAATCCAGGGCTATGCTGTCCAAATAAAAGCGAGGGCAGAATGAGCCGTTGCCTTTAAGCTAATGAGATATTAGCCAAATCCTCTTAGTGAAACTATTTTGTGAGGGTTCAGTGAGCAATTGGCTGGCTGGCACTAATATGAATGAAAAGCTGTGGTTTTGTGAAGCACCAGGTTGAAATTGACTCAAGAGGAGTGAAATACCCAACATGCATGAACGGAGAAGTAAATTCAAAACCTATAGTCCTTAGAAAATACATTCTTTTTCCATTTTCTACTTCCTTACGAGAAAAAAAATATCTTGTTGGCGAATCTGTCCCAGCTTTACGCTTCTTCCAAAGTTTTTTTTAAAGCTTCCTATAAATATTTATTTTGGCACCAAGATTCAGTTTGACAAGTAAGACATTTTCACACGTGTGTTGGAGGAAGGCCTACATACTGTACTTGTTGGTAGTACAAGTAGTTGGTAATACTGATTTTCTAAATACTTTTTTTGTATTTTCTTGGCTGTTAGTTGTAAACTGGAATGCCAGGATGTTATTTCTTAGACATGTTGGTTGATAATACATTGAAACATAAACCACATTGGTTTCTACCAAACCAATGGGGTATTGTAACCAAAGTCAACAGAAGCTTCCAAATCCAGTTGGTGGGAGTGTGAAAGAGTGGGTTTCCAGCCAATTTTTGATCAGAGATAAAAAGCTCACTTGTACAGACCCTTTCTCTTTGCCAAGTGGCTTTCTTTTCGAGAATCTAACAATGTTCACTATGTTACAAAGGAGAATGGTTTGCCCTAAAATGTTCATAATAAAACCAAAGATACAACCTGTGAGTTTGCAATAATACAGATGCTGTTTAATGTTGATACACTTGGCATATTTGTTAACTTTTATTCAGAAATGATAAAAAGCGAGGGGAGTTGTCACCCTCATCTTAAATCTTCAACTTCAATTTCTTTGGGTTTGTTTTTCTCTTACTAAATTAGTTCATAACATGTGTTGTTTGACCACATTGGAAACCAAATATATATTTTCAAAGCTACCTCTACTGAGTCACTATCCGGTTTCATCGCTGTAAAAACATCCCCTATTGGGACTGACAAATCCTAACGAATACAGAAAAAGGCAGAAAATGGTGCTGAAAGTCCAAGCATACTCTGATCGTCCATATATTGTATAAAAAGCACAAACGGACTGTTTCTATTGAGAGACTGCACGGTCTGTTTGCGATTTATTGAGTCAATCTAGCTCGCCCAACGAGGATCTCTCTCTCTCTCCATATCACCAAAAAGGGGGGCTTTCCCAAACAGAATTACAAGCACGGTGTTGTGAAAAATGAATGTATTGGTCAACACCATTCATAGTACTTTTATATTTTTATATTTGTTTATATTTAAACGAAGCTCAAGGCTTTTTAGAATTGAAGGATATCGTTTCAGCCTCAGTCGGGGGATAACTTCAGTTGTGATTCAGCACTATGTAGATAAAAAACGTTGATTGATTAAACTTGGTTGTTTAATAGAATTGTGAAACAAATGCTTGGGTAATGCACTATAAAAGGACTACTTTTCACCGTTGGAAAGCTCTCCAATCATTTATAACAAATTTCCCCCTGGGATTAATAAAGTGTTTCTGATTCTGATTTCTTGTAGTTAGTGTGAATGTTGGTTTTGGTGAGATACAAATCCCTTCAAGCTGAAGTCAGAAAGCTGTTTGGTGGGGCGCTGGTGGCGCGTTGGTTAGTGCTCGCCCCATATATGGAGGCTGTGGTCTTCCAAGCGGGCGGCCCAGGTTCAAATCCAGCCTGTGGCTCCTTTTCTGCATGTCATTCCTCACTCTCTCTCTCTCTCTCTCCCTGATTTCCGGCTCTATCCACTATCTCTCCATTAAAGGCACAAAAAGCCCTAAAATACATCTTTTTAAAAAAGGAAGCTGTTTGGTGACTGTTTCAGCCCTCTGACAAATAAAGGTAAGCATTATTTCATTGTTACTTAAGTAGTTTATCTTACTTATGTACAGAGTTCTGCTGCTTTATACAGTTTATTGGACCACTGACAATTATAGAGTAGGCCTACACTTCAATGTAAGTTTCTGTGATCGTCTGTAGTAATAACAATCTAGCTTTAATGCTGTAGGACACAAGTGTGCGTTATATAGAACAATCATGCAACAGCCTGTGATGATTTACACACGATCATGGTAACAGCCAATTCTCTGAAGGGGGCAGACTCATGTTTCT
The DNA here is from genome assembly GCF_963584025.1 of Labrus mixtus. NCBI lineage: Eukaryota > Metazoa > Chordata > Actinopteri > Labriformes > Labridae > Labrus > Labrus mixtus. The sequence goes on from NC_083624.1 coordinate 22,695,246, forward strand.
GTGCTGTGTCTGCTAATGAATTCTAAGGGCAGAAAAACAGGTTGATTTACAAGTTGACCCTTTCCATCCCAAACAGCATCACAAACAGCTCTGATTTCCTCGCACCCAGACATTGGGGAAGACAAAGAGGGCAATCATATTCATCTAGCCGTCCTCGCTCTGAATATGCCAGGTCTGACAGAAAGCATGGGGGTTGTGTGCTCACTGAATGAAATGTGAATAAATAACAGTGAGAGAGAGAGAGAGAGAGCGAGAGGGAGAGGCAGCAGCATTAATTTCTCTGCTTCATTCAAATTCAAAGGCGGCAGGGACATCGCTCTCAGACGTGTGATCTTAAACAGATTTCTTGACGCTCACCCCCATCAGCGTATTTCCTCTGTAATGTATCAAAGCTGTTGTATATCTGAATAAACCCCCCAAACCCAACGTCACATCCTGCCTGAGCTAAAGTGATATTCAGGACACAGATAGGAGGGGGGGGGGGGCTTCTAGGCAGCAGGGACCCTGGTGCACATTGCGGAGATTGTAGCGGGAGACGACACCATACATCAGCGGGGACATAGGCTGTCAGAGCGTGAATGGGTTTTGTCATGAATGAATAACTACCAGAAATGCGCGGTGAGGGGAGGAAGAGAGCTTTACTTGCCTAAGCCTTTTCATCTCCTGTGATCCACACTTCAGGGTGCGTGTGAAGAAGTGGGTATCTAGGGAAGGGGGCTTGTTAAAAAAAAAAAAACAGATTCCACAGTGGGAGAAGATGAGGTAGAAGAGCATCTTCTTCAGAGTGAAAGAACAAGAGAACAAGGAAATGGATATTGTCTGTAATGGAACGTGTAGACAAGCCAATCCAACAGTGAACATGTGTATGTGCCGTCTGTGCACACATTACTGTATACTCATCTGAGCTGTCCCCTCAGGCTTATGCTGTCTGAACACTTTTGTTTCATAGTAGAACAAATTTTCTAACCAAATGAAACTCCTGTCAACAGGAATATGCTGGGACTATCTTATGTCACTGATTGTTTGAAATGATTGAAAACATCACACAAAATGAAAGTTCCTGACTGTTCTTTGAATTTTCCACCTTAAAATAGTCGTTTCAAAGGTTGATTTAATGGCACAATAACTTTCAACAGTGAGAAAAGAGTCTCTCCCATTTCCATAGCGCGGCCCTACTGCCAGTTTACTGCACTATGTAACTTTGGCAGCGGGCCGATGATCTTGTGAGAAGTGAGAATGGCTTTATGGCGCTAGTTCAGACAAATACCATCATAAGCTAAAGAGAAGCCAGTTGTATGCCAATCTTGGTAATGTTTGATGCAATGGCTAAGGCTTAGAGGAAAAGGGTGACGATGGATGAAGCCAAGAAGAGAAAAAGAGAGAGTGAACAAGCAAGAAGTAGAGTTTACATCCCTGCAGATATTCCTCCATGTTAGGCTGTATCATTATTGCTGTCATTGTCATCTCACTTTTTGCAGCTTTATCGGGTGCAGAAAGTCATCTCGCCTTAGTTAGAAGTTATGTCTCAGGCTTGGAAAAAAACAACAACAAATACATCAATCTTGTGCCAAAACGTTGTCTCTTTCGGTGTTGTTCTTCAAGCTAGCTTTATACATTTGGAACCTTACAAGCACATCTCAACTAGCATCATAAGCTACCCTCTTCAATAGAGCCATTTAGCCACTGCCCTAAAGATATGACACCAGTATAATACACATACAAATACTGTGCAAACAACAGGCTGAAGATGTTTTCAGAGTCATATTTGCAAAAAATCTGGTTATATTGTTGTACAATGAATCGACTTGGTTCTTTGGTATATCATACCTTTGCCAGCTTTGCACCCACTGCTTGTGAACAAACTTTGTCTAAAAGGGGTAGGCGTAACACTATGTGTCTTACGATTGCAGTTGCACTCTGAGACCTTTGGTAGGCCAACATATTGTTGATTAAATGTGAAACTATAGCCACTATGTGAAATATTGTTGGGACAAAACCCTTCATATTTCCTACTATCATAATGTCTACCTCGTCTTCTCTGTCCTTAATTTAGCATTTAAAGAGCAAAAAGTATCAAAAATAATTACAGTATCAACATCTTCGCACTAATTATGATTTCTTTCAACCAACTTAAAAGTTTTGCTCCGCAGGTATTAGCAATAATCTCTATTTTTTGGTTCAAAGTTAGAATTAAAACAAAATTAGAAGTTTTTTACAACACAATATTAAGGTTTACTTCGGATAAAAATCCCGATTAGATCTTATTTCACTAAGTTTTCCTTTTTTTGTTTTGAAGATTTGATCCAATCCGTTAGCTTTAATCCCATGAGGTCACTTTTAAACAACTGGTCCCTCTTCATATTGGAACCTAAACAGCATCACATGTACAAATGAACATTGTAACAGAATTGGCGTTAGCTCTGTGGAGTAGTAAAGGAGATAGCTGTAGTAAAAAAAAAAAAGGGATAAATTGGGATGGACAAAAAAAGAATTTGAACTTCCTACGCGATGAAACAGTCCATACTGTGAGGAGGTGGGTGAGACTGGGAGGGTGGACTGAAGTGGGAGGAGGGGCAGGGGATACTAAGTCTTGCCCACCACAATGTGTTTGTACTTTACCGGCACTATCCCAGAATGCCGCCTGCTGATTTCCCGTCTGCCCTGGCAATGCCTCTCGGCAGCTGGTGTCCCTTCTCCCCGTCCCTCCTTTCCAAGAATGGCAACAATAGATTGGACGACTGAGACGCTACCATTGACAAAGATAAGCTCTGCCTCTCACTTACATAGCTGTGAGGAAGTGTCGTACTTCACCTTCTTTTGTGTTTACCCTTTTCACCGACACAAACACACATGCATTCATATCTACATGAAGGTTCAAAACTTTATAACTCAAACGATGGACACCAATGTAGGCCAGGTTGTACCTTTAAAAAAAAGAGAAGTTTATTCTGATGAATAAATTGACCAATTCCACACTATAAAAGTATTATGTTTTCATTTTTTGGTTGAATAAGTTTATTGTTTTATGTTGCTCCATCGTTGCAGTATGTAATATCAGTTGGACTGTAACATGAAGTCTGTCTCTCATGATGTATTTCAGCATTGGCCCCTCACACACAACAACCTTGCTCTGTACTGTCCACTGTACCCTTGACTGTACAAGCCGGAAGTGATTTATGTATTTACAGGGACAGTGAACAATGAAAAACACTTATTAGGTGTCATGTTCTCCATCGTTCGCGATCAAGGTTAAAGGAGCCTTTTAAACATGTGCTGCAGAAAAGTCGTGCAAGTGTGTGTCTGTGTGTGTTTGTGGGTTCCCAAAGGCCCAGTGGTTCCCCCTGACTGACTGTGTAATCGATCATAAAAAATGCTGAATAGCTCAGTCTGGACAAGAGACAGGGAAGCAGCAGTGTACAAGGGACATTGACTGAGTTAATGGTGGTTTATGTGACGGCCTGTGTGGGTGTCTTTATGGGCTTTGGTATGAACTCAGTCACACTGGGATAGAACTGTATTTTCGTTTGTCCAAAACAAGTATGATTATGGGTGTACTGACTGTGTTGCTCATTGCTTATTTCTCACTTAATGATACATACATGTTGGGAGCTTGAAGGAACATACTTCAATTTTAGAAACATATTTGTTAGCTGACTCAATAAAACGCTAATGAGAACATGTTTTCCTGCAGGACAAAGAACTGGTGATAGATTTCTTAAAACTAGCAAAAAGACTGGAAACAATATTTAAAAGTCAGCTTTGATCACAACTGAATACATAAAATAACATAATGCATCTTGATAGCTATCAAGTGTGCAAAGTCACACTTTCAATATGACCACAGGACTTCTGAGGTGCTATACATGCAATCACTCATCTGCCTAGCCTTTGGTCAGGAAATTGGCACAAGCTGAACTGATTGGCCTCCCTAGTTTGGAAAGATTAACAATCAGTAAACCGCTTGCAACTATTTTGTATTTCCATGTCCAAAGCTGCTAACTCCATAGCTTATTATCATGCGCACAACAACTCAACTTTTATAAGAACCGATCTGAGAAGAGTCTGCTCAGATTATAAACGTGACTGACAATCAAGAATGCTAAATTCATGCAACATGCACCCAAATGCATGCCCAAAATTGTCCATAACTCTAAGTGTTTTTGGGTAGCAAAAATACTTGGAGGGAATCACCTGCTAAGCCGAATGGATTTCAGGGTTTCAGAATCACAACTTTAGCATTAAAGTAGATATTACACAGTAAATTAGAATTAATTTAGATTCCAGATACTGTGCTAAAGCTCCTTAATAATCAGGCAATGAATGTCAACAAAGAAGTATTTTCTGCAAATTAATGTGAATAGACAATCAAATAAACTGAAATTTTAGACCTTCAGTCACGTCATAAGTGAAACAGCACTTGAAGAACATTGTGATGGCACAACTGAATAGTTTGTGATTACATTCAATGCTGAGTTGATTGAAAACATTCACATGAAGCACAGGATGTACTTGTGGGACTCAACTTGATGGGGATAAAAAGTTTAGCTCAGGATGTCATCATTTAAACCCCCAAACATGATGATACATGAAAAGGATTAAGACACTAAGAGAAAATGTGCATGCACAGACACTGACACACATGTTCACACACACACACGCACACACACACACACACACACACACACACACACACACACACACACACACACACACACACACGCCCACACCCACATAATCATAATGCACATCCCTCCCTAATCCAAGCTGGATGGGGCCTGTAATACAGCGACTTATCCCTCCCGGTAAACCCTGGTTGGTCTTTCATCTCCCAGGGACTGTTTACTTCTAGTAATTAGGCCATTCATCACCCTAATGGGAACATCCCCCTGCACTAAATAACTTCTCTTTTCTCTGCGCAGGCTTACAACCATGGCACAGTGTCTTGGGAGGGAGGTGGCAATTCTCCTGGGTACAGTGCCAAGGGGGGGCAGGACGTTCAATCTGTCAACATTTCTCAACAGAAGGCTAGATCCATGGTCGTCAATGCATCAGGGTGGGCTTTGAGGGGTAGTGAGGCCTGATAAAAATGTGTAAATCCCAAATATTGTGCAGATGTTCTGCAAATCAAATATTCTTCTCTTTGCTAGGTTGACCTTCAGTGGTGAAACTGCAGTTTTTCTGGGGGGATCAGCTAGCTGACCAATTCATACAATACTGTGATTGGCTTTAAACTTTACATTTGTGGATGGGTCAATACAACTGTGCACCATATCGTGGCTTACCCAACTTTCAAGCTCATGACTCATTCTTCACAAAGCAAAACCACTTTATTGAACCTTGCTGTTTTTTTATATCGAGCCTAGAAGGCTAAATATATTTGTTCCTCTCTATCCTCAACCTCATGTTCTTATCAAACGGCACCATCCTGTGTTTAAAAACGAAGCCAACTGCGGAAGAGTAAACACCTGCTGTTCCTCAAGTGTCCACTTGAGGCTGGCTGCAGACGCGCTGGAAGTCACATAAGCCCAAAAATGAAAAGTTCCAAGGACTTTTTTTCAAGGAACTAAGTGGTTCCTGCGTGGCCTATTGTTGTCAGCATTTCCTCTGCGGCCTGAAGTCCCACCAAGATTATGCAAATCAGGCCAATGATGTATGGAGAAGCAATAACAGTAACAACAAAGATGGCGCCATAAAAGTTTACTAACAGACCAGCACCATCATTTGTGTGACACTACAGTTAACCTGTTAGCATCAAGGATTAAATGAAAGCTTACTGTTTTTGATCATGCTGTATTGCATTGCAATTGGATTTATTGAATTAACACTAGAAAGTAAACAGATGAGGATAGCAAAACAGATTCAAAAGACTTAAAAAGCAGTGTCGAAGCACAATGAAAATATATACAGTGGGCTTTCAGCTGCAGTTTTATAAACATGTTGAGTGACCTCAAACGCTGCGAGTACTTGACCAAACAGAGAAGTTCCAAAGGTCCCTGGGCTTTCGGAAAGTACTACACCCCGAGCAGGTCATTTTTAGGGATAGATCAAATACCCCAGAACTAAATTTAGACTCTGATTTGTGCGGTCGAAATACACATAGTTCCTCACAAGGTCCCTACTTCCGGGGGAAAGTACCTGATTTTGAAAAGGGGCTATACACACGCATTGAAAAATGCATGTTTGTACGTCTGAAATAGACATGTTTTGGTCTGCCTGGTCTGAATAGCTCAAGTCTCTATCTAGTGCGCGACTGCTTTGCTGCATCAACAAAAAAAAGGGGGGAAAAATGCTGAAAATATTTATTTCATTGTTGGCAATATATATACTTTTTTCTTCTACAATTGAAACAAAAGGGTTGAGTAGAAATATAAAATAGCAGAAAGTTATTAATAATTGTTGTATATGTAAATGTGAAAATGATCACCTTGAAAAATCGTATCCATGTTACACAGCTGATTTTGAAGAAAATACAATTGCTTCCAGATCGGTTTAACTTTAGACCGATGCATTTAGACAATTATTAAACAGACAGGTAACAACTGCAGTACAATAATACACACAAATGAGCTACACATGGTTGAGGCCTTTTATGTCTTTGACAGACTTGTTGTCAGTAGAAAAACTGGAGAAAACCGAAACCATATAATTACTCTTTATTTCCCTCTTAGGTATGCTCTAACACGCTGCTTCAGAGAGAACAATAGCTGTTCTGGCATGGACAGACACTTCAGACAAAGCCATGGGAAAGGAAGGGGAAGTGTATTAATGAAACACCAGTGGGAGCACTGCTGATGAGAGATTGGTGAGTTGATGGCTCCGGCAGTACTGCCTTGCCATTCATTACGCTGTCCTGCTGTATTGGCAGAGGCTGAAGTCTAAAGCCTTGACTTGTCCATTGGGGAATAAGTGGACGAGCTGGACTCTTCATCTACCTCTCTGATCACCATTCACCTCTCAGAGGGGGCCATTGTGTCCTGTCCCTCTTCATTAAGATAGGCCTTAATCGACTTTCTCCAAGCCTCTGTGCTCGCAAAGAGAGAGACTGTGGAGATGTAAAAGGGCACATGAGACTGTGGATGAATGTGTTCCCCTTCTCTTGTCACCTATACAACAGGTTTGACAGGCTAAAAGGAGTTCCTTTCAATAAAGAAAATGGCTCTCTTTCAATATTGGTCTCACATCGAAGAAAATGAAAAGACGCTGGGTAGTCCTCTCTGTTTCAAGGGTCATTCTTAGGTGCAGGAGTCCTATTTTCTTTGTATTATGATGTTAGTCCTATTTGAGAACTGAGTGAAGGTAAATCAAGAATAAAGTCCCATGAATTTTAAACAAAACATTCATCCCAGGCAAATATTTTTTTAGGTTAGTTGAAGAATTTTCTTCAAATCTCTTACTTTCCATTTTCTGCTTCCTCTGAGACAACTCTCAAGACGTTATTGACTTTCACTGACACGTAGCAAATAACTCGGGAAGTTCTTGGTTGGTTCACAGACCAGTAGCAGTTCACAGCATGTTCACTGTATTCAAACCTTCAGTAAATCCCAGCACACTGCGTGTTCTGTTTATATTTTAAAGATCTGCTCTAGTTTTCTGACTACCCAAAGTGCTTTTCATACCGCAGGTCACATTCACACACTGATGGCAGAGGCTGCTATCTAAAGTGTCCATCCCATTCAGATACTGTACATTCTTGTGTTTGAAGAAAGAGTCTCATGTCCCTTGTACTCAACCAACCCAAACTATCTTTTGTTTTGTATTTTCTTGTACTTACCCCTGTCTCCGTCTTCCAAGGTTTCCACTCCTGTTTCCCACCTTGTGTGTCTAACCCTCGCCTTAATTGAACTCATTATTTCCTGATTGTCTATTTATTAAATCACTGTGTATCCTCCGTCATGGCGGCTGTTTGTTGTGTATTCTTCCATGTTAACTCTTGCCATCACACCTCCTTGTGAGTCCTCTTGTGTATAACCTTTGCCAGTATTTTGACCGTGTCTTTTGCCTTCCCCTTCTGACTTGGTATTATTGGTAGATTTCTGTGTACCAACCTGGACTGAATACAAATTGTGCTTGCTTTTACAAAGCCCGTATTTAGTCTTGTGTTTGAGTCCTTTATTCTGAAAACCAGAGGTTGTCACAAGCTGCTGATTTTGTGCTCCAAGATGACTTTAGCAATGCTGTGTCCCACATTGTTGTTCAATTTTGGAGCCACCAGTTTTAACACCATTGGGAATCAAAACCTTAGCTATGCGCCTGCCAATCTATGTGGGTTCCAATGCAGCTTTTATGGTTGTCTCTTACTGGCAAAAGCCATTGTTGTTTGCAGAAGCAGATGTACAATCACATAAGACAAGTAACTTTAAAGAGGGTTGAAGTTTGCTACACCCCTTCTTGCTTTCACCTCTCTGAGAGCTGAGATTTTGTCACAGCTTCTCATTACAGATTAGTTTGTTGTATTTGAGTTTGACCTCAGAAATCCTGTCTTTTTTTCTGCACCTTTTGATATGGCTTAAATCGTTATGAAATCGTTAACCTAAACAAGAATGAAGTCAAACTTGATAACTACTACAAAGGAAGCAGGTAGGGATTCTCTACCGTTCATTTCCTGTTCATTTGACAGTTTCAGCGTTATGTTTTGTAGTGACTGCAGTTTTTTTTTTTAATTAAATTTGCTTTTTAAACCCTGCAGACCTTTAAAGTTACACTCCTGCATTTAATATAAACAATTGACCAATGTATTACTGCAGTGTTGTCACTGTCATTGTCAGCTGGAAATATTTGCAAGTTATGAAATACTTTACTTCAAATATGGTACATGTATATTTACTATATATAGACGGTGTTTTCTAAAAGTCTGAACCTATTGTCAAGCCAGATTACTCCATTTTAGATGAGATGAGTACAGCAATGTAAAAAAAATAAAGAAACCAGAAAAAGAAAAGAAAAGAACCACAAGCCGCCCAGCCCCCCCCCCCCCCCCCCCCCCTTGCCCACATTTACAGTCATATGCAAGCTTTATATTCAGCAAAGGGTAACTCTCATTAGTCAGACCCTTGTATGGCATGGTAATGAATTAAATTAGGTAGCTCATTAGCCAGCTACTGGGTGATAGGCAAATTCATTTGAAGTGTGTGTGCCTTCTCTGTTTTCAACACTGATGAGGATGTTGTTGGAGTAGGGAGGCGTGTTTCACTGCTAGGTCATTCTGCAGCTCACCTTTTGAAATGTTTTACACAAAGCAGAAGAATTGAAAACAATTTCCTGCACATGATCCTGATTGCTGTGAAAAAAAACATGTTAGCGCCGTCACTTTGGCTTCATCCATTAATATTTACAGTCTATGGTTTTTCTCGCATCCATTCCTGTGTGTGTGTGTGTGTTTGTCTCTTGTGTCCCTACCACACTGCCACCCGCTGTTCATGATCAATTATTTAGTGGAAATTGGTGGTGTTCTTTTTAATGTGTGGTTCCAGTAAAGCAAGCAGATTATCAAACTGGACCACTGACATCCTGAAATACACCTGGAAGTGATTTCTTATCAACAGGAAAAACTCTCCTTTATTCACAGGTGAAACTTTTTCCCGAGGAGTGAAAGAACCACTAAATTCTTCACAAAAAAATAAACGCATTAGACTCGGTGTGCAAGGTAAGTAAGTGTAACAGGTAAGTGTCTGTGAGTAACGTTTTTTTTTTCGTTTTTTTTCGGGTTACGGATCCAAAAGTCACATTCGTAAAAAAAAAAAAAAAAAAATGGACTCAGTGTGCAAAGGCCTTAATTGTGTGCGTAGACTGATGTTCAACTCTCATGCTCAACTATAATTCTAGCAATTTTAGACTTTCATGTCCTACGTTGTACTATGGGTGAATTCCAAGACTTGGCACATATTTGGGCAGAAAAACACAAGATACTTGACAGAAGTATTAGACAACTCATGTAGTGAAGTAGAAGAAGAGTTTTGTGAATATGCTTGCTTCTACTACATGTCACCTTCTAAGTGAAACCACAAGTATCAGCAGCCTCAATGTTGATTTCTGTATGACAGGCTGTTTGCTTTAGTTTATTTTCCTGTTGATGTTTTGAGAATGTCAGGAGTGCTGGGCCAGTTGAGGAGCCTGGCCAGTGTTCCCATGAATTAGATTGTGGCCTCATTTAAAATGATGTTAATGCTTTCTAGAGTTTCCTAGAGACAGAGAAGGGGGGACTTTTGCTTACATCGGGAGGAGGTTTTTCCTCGCCTTTGTTTACCATTTCAGATGCGAAAACCCATTTTTTGCCTCTGTCTCTGACACATACGCACACAAACACACACACCCACACACACAACCACATCCACAGAGCCATGGCACAAGGACAAAATGCACAGTAATCAGAGCTATGAGTATCCATTATGTTCTAAAAAGGAGGAAAATGATTGATGTACATATGAATTAAAGTTCAATTGAAGGACGCAGCTCTCAGTTATGGCTGCTATTCATCAATTAGATACTGAAACACCCCCTTTCAAAGAGGAAAAAAGGCAGCACAGAGTGTCCTTCCTTTCTTCTATAATTTTTATTTGGATGGACATAGACAGAACTTATAGATGTTTTTTATTTTCAAAGGAGAAGGGGCTACCCTCTTTCAAAAAGTTAGTGGAAGGTAAGTGCACACAATAAACAAGAATGAATGAAGCAGGAAAAATATGCTTTGAACGTCTGTAATTTGCAACTAATTTGATAATCAAATAATACTTTCGGCTATACTCTGCAATAAAAGGTTAATAAGTTCAGGCACCTTTAAATATAGGCTTTCTGTTGGGGCGTTAATGACTTCTGAAATTAAAACGCTTTTTAAATCACATTAATTGCATGCTATTTTTTGTCTTAAGGTGCAACGTATAGGTATAGTTGCCAACGCAGCGTCACCCTGTAGTGATAGAAAATAATGAAAAAAAGAAAACTTCCCTGACAGCTCATTTGGTGAGTGAAAAGTAATATCCACCTTATGACATGAAACATTTTACTGTTTTACCATCCTCTTTAGCCATTTTTATTAACTTTTGTCGATCCCTAATGAGTTATCTTTTTCCCAAGTTAAGTTAATGTTGTAACCTTTGATCTACCAGAAGTTTATTACTTTCTTTCAAAATAAAAGCAGGTTTGTATCCAAACAGGAAATAAAGTACCTTTAGCTTAAGACAGAAAACACATTCCAAATAAAAGCCTTACAAAAAAGGTTTGAAATGCAAAATCATGGAATTTGAAACATGTGATTAAAAATTGGATAAACTTTTGAATTACAGATATTAATCGTGATAAAAATGAATAATTTATCAGCCCTAGTTTCAATGCTTTTATGTATTTTAAATCATGAAAATAAAGTCTTGATTTTTTTAATGTATTTTTTATAACACCTTGGGACATTTTAACATGAACAGTCTTTTTTGAAACTAAATGATTAACCAGAAGGAGACAGTAGTAAGATAAGCCTTTGTATGACTTCCATGTACAAGGTAGGATCAGTAAATTCATAAACAGAATAGAATTTGCTGAAGTGCTAAAATGATAAGTGATAGAGTACAAGAGATATAAGAGTCAAATGTGATCTATTATTTAACAGGTGGAGAATATCGTGGATTCAAAATGATGTAGAACTGATCCTTAATGTGTCCTATACCTTCTAAAAAGCCCCTGTATGTGATATGTCCATGTTATAAGAAGCCACATTGTTTTGCATTGCTGTTCACAGTCACTAGATGTATGGAAGAGAAGAAATGAGACATTGACTCATAATGGCTTTTAAACTTGCATTTTATGTTGGGTTTGCTGTTAGATTATAAAGATGAAAACATATTATTATAGGAATGTTAATAACTTGAGCTTTATATAAAATTGCATATATATCTGTTTAATGTACTGTTTTGTTAGTTTCATCATCATCCTGGTATAGACATTAGTCTTACATTGTCACAGCAAATGTTTTGTATAAATTAGCTTTTTTTTTTGGATGGCTTCCAAATCACGTGCATACAAGATTCAGATAAAGTTCTTGGATGGCTTGTTAATGTCAAGCCAGCCGCACTGTGCTCAGCTGTCAGTGTGTCGCTGAAAACTGCACTGTCGCTGTGCAGTTTTCCTTTCCTTTCAAGGGACAGAGACTCTGCTACGAGCATCATCACGTCAACACACATTTACTGAACATTTCCAGGAGTAAGCTGAGTTTTTCCTGTAACTGGCTTCTGTTGATTCTCAGCATCAATCCACTGGCTTGATGAAGAGAATGGCTCTCAAACTACTTCAACCAGTGTAACTGTAATGTGTGAGTTGTAAATGATGGTACATTATTGATTTACCGATAAAGCTCTACAACCTTTACGTTCAAGAATCTTTGCAAACAGAGCCAGCAGAGGAACATTTCAGCAGGGTAATTGGCAAGTAGAACGGGGAATAACAGCTTTTTTTTTTCTTTTAGCCTCCTCGACAACATCCTCTAAACTTTTACAAAGTCCTGGCACGTGCTGCTGTTGCTGCTTTTTTTTTTTTTTTTTTTTTCAAATATCAGACAATGTCTCTGACTTTCAGACCACAATCGAGCTGAGAACCAATATAGAGCCAGGCTTCCTTGACATTTTGCAGCTTTACCTGTGTCAATTCTATTGCACATTGTTTCTGAAGGAGATAATCCGTGACAGAGAGCTTTGATCAGGTACTTGTTTATGGTGCTGCAATCCAAGGCCTTAATCTGCCAAGGAGATATCAGGTAGTGCCACCCCTGGGTGGCGTTGAGTGGATAGGAGACTGTCTGGTCGTGACTTTGTGTGCAAAGAAGGGGATTAACTGAGAACAAAACAGAGTAGAGGAGAAAAGTAATGAAACAGAAACTGTATCAGGTAAGGCGATGTATATTCCTCATATATGAAGGGTTTAACAAATTCATGACAACAGTCTTGCGTAACAAAAGTAGGAGCAGATTAACAAAGCCCTCTGAATAATTGTTCTGTTAAATATCAGCATTTAAAGGACCAATATGTTTGATATCTATTGAATGAATTCATAAAATGACCTTACCATATCATAAGCCAGAATGTCCTCCTTCTAAGGGCACACTCACACGAGGCAATCCGTAAGCGCTTCAGACCCGAAGTCTAGTTCGTTTGACTAGTGTGAGTGTTCCGACCCATGCTCAGGCACAGTACACTTTCTTGGCCCTGGTGCGATTGGAAGAGGTGTACTTGGGCACGGCACAGTTCATGCACGAGCACAAAATGTGGACAGCCTCCATTAGCTATAAATCTTGGAGTGTTCTGGCTGTATCTGAAACCACAAAGTCAGAAAAGTAGCTGTCATGTTTTCTGTGTTGTTCTCCAATGTGCCGACGCGGACTCAACCGTTTGCCCTTTTATTTAAAAAAATAATTGTGCTTAAGCACGGTACGGGACAACTTTGCCTTGTGTGTGTGTGCCGGTCCTGAATGGGCTGTATTTTTTTGGACCAGAGATGGTAGGCGGTTTTAAGGCAACCGCAAAACGGCCGTTTTGGACGCCCCTCAGTTTGCCTGGCAAATGCATACCAACAAAATGTGGCAGCGAAGGAAACGAGCAAGCAAATTGGTTGAGATCATAGACTGTAAATATTACTGGACGAACCCTGACCCGTTTGTTACATAGGCAGCAAATGAGTCCAATCGAGGGCCGCATCCATATTGGATTTGCAGTCTCAACCGAACTTCGGATCAACCTAAAGTCTTAAAACTACACTTGTTTAAATATACAACTATGGTTATTAGTTATTTGTCAGAGAAGTTACTAGACTTTGTCAGTGTTAGCAGAGAAATACATTAGCAAAGTTTTATTCATAGACTGTAAATAAATATGTTAGACATCCAGAAGAAATCAATATCACAAAGCATACAGTTCATGTTACTGTTCTGACAAAAAGAGGAATGTCTGTGTTTTATATTTACTGATGTCAACAGTGATGTGGGTGAACATGACAACTGAAAAATAATTATTTAGTATTTATTATAAGACATTTGTTTTCTATAGAACCCCGTGAAGTCATGGAGTCTGTGGACAGTGTCAGCTTCACACCAAAACTTCAAGTATTAGAAAAAATAATGTTTAAGACTGGCATCTATTATTAGGAGTTGCAGCTACCTTGTTCAATATTATTCCTGCAGATAAGGCTAATAATAAAAAAACACCCTGAGCTGTCACATTGTTGTTAATTGTACATTTTGTCTTGTCTGAGGCATTAATTGAACACCTTTGTATTTCTCCTATAGACACAGTGTGGATTATTGGTGACTTGTCCGTCGAGGTGCCCAGAGAGCTGCAGAGACAGAGGAAGAAACCTGAGCCTCAACAACATCTGCATTTGTTGGTTCTTCTGGGGTGGACTTCGGTTGCTTCTCTTCAACAGCTCGCTGTGAGGGAGGTCTCCCCCAGATGGCCTGAGTGATGTCACCCACAGGCTGAGAGCTGAGGCTGAGGCGGGTTTTAAGCCTCCTGACAAACCGTTACACCGCACCTGCCTGTCAAGCTGGTCAGCTACACGCCTTATTGTGAATAACTCTTATCCTTCATCAAATCAAACGACCCCCGTACAGTGTGTCGATCGAGAGCTAATCAGACCTGTTTGTTTGTTTTGTACCAAGCTGTAAACATGTTAATCTCTCTATACAGGCTTTTTGAATGTAGTTTTCAGATTAAATAAATATTTCTATATAAATGCACTCCTTTATGTCTACTTATGAGTATACATTTCAGATTTGAAAATGTGCATTAATGCTCAACTCAATAGCTAAGGGAAGGAAGTCTACTTTTACACAACTTTTTATTCTTTTGACATTTTTTTTTTACCAAATACTAATGTAGTTCAAAATGTGCCCTTAAACACAGCCCCATTCTTAAATCAAGATACATGGAGAGTAAATAAGATCAATAACTTGAATAAAAACAGTTAAAAATGATTTAGAAATGTAGTCTTCCCAGATCAATATCACATAATATCAACTTCTCCCATCTAAACTGGACAAAGGGTTTTAAAATGGGAAGAAAACAGTTTGATTGCAAGTTGTTTGGAGGAGATCTATTTTTATTTGAACAGCTGAAGCATGAATACAGTCTTCCAAGGTGCAAACCCTCCTCCTCCTCCTCCTGAAGCTTGTGGAGCTCCTTCATGTACTGCTGTCTTATCTGCTGACCATCTTCTCTCACCAGAACTTCGACTGTTGAAAAGTCATTCTGAAGAAGCTTGAACATGTGACATGGATCCAGGAGAACGTGGACTTTTAGTGCGGGGTCTTCAGGATGGCAAAGAAAGAGAGAAAATATCAGTTATTCATTAAATCATTTTGTTTGTTCTCATCTATTTTTCTGTATTCATCTGTGTGTAAGAGTACATTTATAAATTCAACAGTGTACTACCCAGACAACAAAGGTACAGTATTCAGGTAATCAACATCTATTCAAAGTTAAGAAGTTAAACCTTATTGTAATCATGCTGTTTTCAGCTCTCACTCACTTGCACAATGATACTCCACATCAAATTGCCTCAGATTTTGTGTGAGGAAAAATAAAGCAATTTATTGTGGATAGTACTTCATCTTAACATGAAACAAATATAACCTGAATTATTTAAATCATTAACAGGTCCCAACTCTCTGTGCTGCAGTACAGAACATACAGTAACTCATTTATTATTAACATGAGCTCGGTACATGTTAATACTTGTACTAATTGCTTTATATCTTATTTTAATTCAATATGTTATTTATATGTTATATTTCTACTGCTATATTCTTTATAAGTGCATCTGTAACGATTAAGAACTATATTAATAACCAGATTAAATTTCCCTGAACTTGTAAAAAGTGATTATTTTTATTTGGTAACAGTTTGCACAAATCTTAAGACACTACATCAACCATGTAACGTTAATGTCATCCTCTATAACCTACACAGCATATTAGGTTCAGTTCAGTTTATGTTACTGACGGATAATTACTAAACAAAGTTTGTTTTTTACATTTACGTGGAGTATAACATTCATCATAACGTTAGATAATCACATTTACAGTCTGTGGTTAACCACCGAGGTGAACCTTTAGCTTCTAACATCACACAAACTCATTATTTATCTTAACAACAAACATTTCTAAAACATTGTAAATAATGGACTACACTGAGTACAGTTAGCCGACTGGTTTACAAGCTAACGCTAAACAAGCTAGGTCCGTAAATATAAATACCGACACGAGTAATCAGTAAATATAACACTACTATATCACTTACCGAAAAAAACTGAAGCATCCACTTCTTGGATGGTCTGTTAACCGCACAGCAAGCCATATATGTTGTCTGATATGTGTTAAACAAACTCTCCAAACGAAGTAAAAAAGAAGAGAAATCAGACGGATCAAGCTGCTACCTAGCCTGCCACAACCCTTATATGGGCATAGCCGTTTTCCTTAATAGAATAAAATCCGATGAGTTATAAAAAATTCACCCCCCACAGTGTGAGGAGAAGGGGCCGTCAACTTATCAGATATATCTCGTTTTTTGAACCAGGCTGTAAACATGTTGATTCCTGTGGTAAAAACGGGCTTTTTTTGGCTGTGGGCTTACGGCACTTCCGGCACTTCTGCAGCCAGCCTCAAGCGGAACCTCGAGGAACTGCATTTTTTTGTACTTCCGCATTGGCTTCATTTTTCGAGACCGGAGGTTGCCCCTTGGTTGAGCTATAACTCATTCTACCCGACCTAAAATGCCTCGGCATTTTTCTAAAAAGATCCATGAGCAGAAACATTGTAAAACTAGGACAAATATCGGAGATGCCTTTGAAAAATGGAGAGATGTTAGAACGCAGAATGGTTTTCAAGACCGTGTCCGTGACATGGCAGCCTGTGTGTGCATGGACTCTGGGGAGGAAGAGGGCTTGGGGGACATTTCACTCTAATGTTTTGAATTTAGACTGAAATGCTACGTGTCAGTTACATATTGCTCCTTCAAAAAATGCTCAAAATAAAAGGGGCTCCACAATGCTTGGTTTTGCCTCTGCATCCTATACTTACAGTACAACTGTACAAATAACTTTAACTTCACATATCTGGGATATATGCCATTATGTGGTATTCTACACCTTAGAGAGCAAAGACACTAACAACGATAAAGCGGTCCTACTTTACAAAAACAATTATGCTTACTCACATGCTATCTTGCCACTAAAGTGAGGCAGTGAATCACCTCTGATGAGCCGTGCAACGTGAAGTGCACAACCATTGCTACCTGCCTATGGTTTATAAACATCAGGCGTCATGCCTGAGAGTGGTCAAAATGCATTCAGTGATTGGATGGCAAGCTTTATATGCAGGTCTGAGCAGTATTTATTCTTATTAAACTGATGCATTTCAAGTTGTCAATCCATTGCCTGTTTACTATAAGCTACAAAGGTGTCTATAATTTCATGATGTACATGTAAATGTACATTTTTTTTACATTTATCTGCAGCAACTTCTCAACCTAGAAATCCCGATTGAGTTGTGTTGAGTTATGAGATGGTTTGCACCCTGACGCAACATGCTGAGAGGTCTGAAGTTTGTACAATGTCAGAAATATCCATGGCTTATTCATGTTGTGTGTAATTTAAGATTAATTACTAATTTTATCTTTCATTATATATAGATTAGAGAATAATGTGATTCTAAATCTATTCCTATTCCTTAAAGAAACAGTGACCGATTGTTTTTTAAAGGATCTTGATTCCGAGTCACAATTTAGATCATACACATTAATTTTACTAATGCTACTACAGAACTTTCTAATTCTTTGAATTAGTTATTTCATACGAACATATCACTATTATCCAGGTAGTGAAGGAGGTTTTACATAAAATAAAGGTTGAAATTTGTACACATTTCCATTAGGCATGTATATTTTACAGTAGAGAAATCTGCATAGTTTATTAATGCAAACCAGGAATGTATAGTGGCAGCATGAGGTAGAAAACAAAAGGTCACCGCCACATGACAGTGTACACACTCACACTGAGTGAGGGAATGACAATGCACACTTAAACATGCATGCACACACACACACACACACACACACACACACACACACACACACACACACACACACACACACACACACACACACACACACACACACACATGCACACACACACATGCACACACACACACACACACACACACACACATACATGCACCCACCATGCATCTGGGGCCTACATTCCTTTAGTGCAGAAGTGTAAGAGTAGTAGATCTTGTATCGTAGCAATGGGTTCACACCTCTTATCATACACCAACCTGCCATGGCTAGAGACAGATCATAGTGCAGATAAGTGAGTCTCCATTATTTTTTGTACCAAATGGTTGGGGACATGTTGTGAAAAATCCACTTTTACAGTGTTTTTTAACATATTTGTAACCTGAGTATCTACCGACACACAAAATGTGAAATAAACCCATCCAGTCCTTTGTTTGTGGTCTGCATAAGTCTTACAACACAGAGAAAAGTGCTCTTTTCAAATTTTCTATCCTTGTGATGTCACAGTGGGATTCTGGTTAAAATACCCTCCCCTCCACTGGTATCTCCACCCATTGATGAGAGCTGTCAATAATGGGTGACCCGCTCACCAGAGCAACCACGCCCCCCGTTTTGATGAAAACAAGCCCTGAGAATGTCATTTAGGACAGTTATCATATCCAAATAATTTGTTTTTAAAACCACTAACATAGAATTGCAACAATTCTCTGTGTGTTTCTCTCATATATTTTTTAGGAGAGGTTGGACTGTCCCAGACTCAAGTGATATTTAAAAAATAAAAAATAGTTGTGACAAAAGTAATAGGACAAATAACATATTGTTCCTTTAAATTCAGTTTATGAACTACTACATATCAAACACGACTGTTGCGATTCAGAGAGAGCGAGAGATGTTGACTGGAAATGCCTTGGGGAAAAGAAGGCTGATCATTTTTCAAACTTACGTTTTCCGCAGGACAAGGCTGTGAGGGGGAAGAGGGAACAAAAAAAAAAAGAATCACAATAAAAAATGTAAATACACAGTGAAATTAATTAAAAGATGTTGAGTCTGATTTTATCTGACAGGGAAGTAATTTGTCTTTCTTTGGTTGCCTGTGGACAACAGCTTTGTGGGCATGTGTGTAGTTGATTTGTAATTGCTTTGTGCCAATGGGACACTTTTTCAGTGACTGTAGTGTGAGCATTTCTGATTTTGCACAGATTTCCTGGGATTTTCAAAGTTGGATGTGTTGGCGTAAGCATGCTGTCACAGCTACCCTTCCTTGGAGATTTTGAAGCACATTTCTTTAAAAATTGATACCTAAAAATAGTTTAAAAAAATATATTTGACGTGTGAATTCACATTGTATTGGCTGTGGCTCAGTTCGTAGAGTCGGCCACCTCTCAACCGGAAGGTTGGGGGTTCCATCCCCAGCTCCTGCAGCCACATCTCCGATGTGTCCTTGGGCAAGACCCTTAACCCTACGTCGCTCCCGCTGCTTCGTCAGCGGCTTATGAATGTGTATGAATTCGGATTAGTTTCTTCTGATACTTCTGAAATGAGATATACAAACTAGTTATGTTATTCAGAATATGTTCATGATCAATTAAAAAACACTGTGAAATGGCAAATGGTTTTGGTCCTCTGACCAGAAAAGTGCTAATAACTTTACTTCAATTGTGGGGCGCCGGTTAAGCTCAGTCAGTAGAGCAGGCGCCGATGTTGCATGTTCAACTTCCTCA
Source organism: Labrus mixtus (assembly GCF_963584025.1). Taxonomy (NCBI): domain Eukaryota; kingdom Metazoa; phylum Chordata; class Actinopteri; order Labriformes; family Labridae; genus Labrus; species Labrus mixtus. The sequence goes on from NC_083624.1 coordinate 22,715,011, forward strand.
GCCCTTTGCTGCCTGTCTACTCCACTCTCTCTTACCCACATTGTCTCTCTCTATTCAGCTGTCCAATGAATACAGGAAGAAACAAAAATATCTTTAAAAAGGTACCGCCACATTTACCCTTTCACACACACATACATTTACTCACAAATGGCATTTCTTTCAGGGGTCATTTGGAGTCCTGCCCAAGGACACTTGGACTCATGGACTGCAGGACTCGATGTTAAACTGCAGATCTTCACATAAGTAGACTACCATGTAAAAGTCTGAGCCATGCACAGCCCCTAAAAGGTTTTTCTTTCCTTCAATCACAATGCTTAGCTAAGAACTGCATTTAATCATTAACCTCTGTAAACAGGTAAAGTTACAATTTTAACTAAAAAGAGAATAATCTTTCAAAAATAAGAAACCATTCCAGGGTTGTGGGCTGTGGGGTCACTGCCTCTGATAATAGGGGATTAATCTGCCCAATTATAAACCAAGCTCTCCCTAATGTGCACAAAGGAAACTTTTCAGGTATGTCAGGCCATCTTATTATTGCAGAAAACATCTTTAAAGTAGTGGAACCTTCTGACTCAAGTCTTGTTGTGATTAGTATAGAGGACTGCAGCATGACAGCTGTAGCTCAAGTAGAGCTGGGTATTGTCCACAACCTCACAATTCAAATCGATTTCAATTCTTTGGGTCATGATTCGATTAAATTATGATTCGATATTGATCAATATGCTTCAATATCGATTTATCAAATACATACAGAAGACAGGAATACCCAGATAACTCATCACAGTATCTTCTGATATTTGTTAAATAATTATGTGTGCATCGTTTGTATAGGTTTAGAACAAACTGACTCAAAAATATATTTTATCGTTGCGTTATTCTTGAAGTACTGTATGATCTAAAGTGCACATTTGTGTGTTGACTTGATTGAGTAAATGTGGTCAGATCAGTTTTCTCTGATTTTATTTCAGGTTCTCGCCCAATTTAACCTTTCTCAGACTCTGCCTGCAGCTCTCAAACAAAGCAGTTGAACAGAGAGAGGTGGTGGACTAAGAGCAATAGATTTCCCCTGCTTGACCTGTTTGGGTGCCTTGACATTCCTCTCAGTTCAAGCTTTAATCCCCTGGCCCTCCTCTACATCCATCTACCATGCATCTTTAGCCTAAAGAAGCCCTTGGCTTTTGAATATGTGAAGGGCTAAATGAGAGTGGGATGTCATGTGGGAGGATCACAAAGGTTCTCCAAAGCTACTTGGTCTAAAAGGAGGCAAAAAACCCTGCAAAGAGGAGGTCAAGAAAGGAGCATGGCCTTTTAGTCAGAAGCTGGATGGTTGTGTGAACTAACACAATATTCTTTTTATGCTACAAAAAATCTGAGTGCCAAGGGAAATGACTCTTTGCATGATATCAAGACAATATGCTTCTAGCTACAAAACAACACAATGGGATGTTAGTGAAAACAGTGAAGCATTCATCAGCTCCTCTTTTGATGTGGTGATAATACCTGTAAAAAAAACCTACACAGCAAATCAGTACAGTACAGTACAGTATAGCGGTTAAATCAGTGAGGGAACTCTAGTGTCTGCCAATGGCCATACACTTATTGTCATATGAAAGCAGAACTACTCTCTTAAACAAGGTGGATATATAATGACGACTATCAGCCTTGCTTTGATCATGTCTTATGCTTTCTTATAAGACAGCTATCTCATTTGTTCCTTGTCCTCACATAACTGCATTAATGTAAAGATGGGCTGAAGCACGACCGAAGTCCATTTTGAGGCATAAAAAGGAGAAAATAAAAACCACACAGTCTCTCCCCATTACCTATGTCTGTTTGTCCAAAAAAAGGCGGTCTGCTCTTCATCCTGTGAGAGGGAGCCGTCTCAGGGCCTCTTATTTTTTCTCTCTTAGCTAAGTGGAGAAGGAAAAGCACTCAATAAAGAAGAGATCTCCACCAAGGCCATAAAATGTCCCCAGTCACCCGCTTCACAGTCAACGTTTTGCCGTATAGATTGTGGTCTAGCTAAGGTCAACGCAGACAACAGTCACATGGTCTGCAAATCAATAGGACTGATTGGCTCCATGAGCTGCGAATTTCATGTTTTTGGATAATGTTAAAATTAAAGTTAAATTTTTCTCTTTTGGTGAGTTTTTCCCTTGACTGCCCCTGCAACCTCTGTCTTGCATCAAGCAAGAAAGCCAGAAAGGACTGCAACAACCATCCGAAGCTTGAATTTCTTGTATTTTACTGAAGTCATACAGGGTGCAAGGCAGAAGTGTATAAAAAATACATTGAGCAGAACATGTATCAAGAAGTGTCAATCTCGCCTGTCTGTCATACCCTTATTGTAGTCGTTAGTTGAAATTTGACCAGGAATATATAGTGTCAGTTGAATAATCCACTGTGTTGGTAATGAGGATGGTTCCTCTACCTTATTACTGACTGAGGGTAAGGCTACTTCAAGTCCAAATAGAACATTGAGATGTGTCATTTTAATGTGTGAAAGGACACAATTATGCATCCACTGTTTGCCAACAAAGCACTGTCATCAAGCCTTTATGTTACACATGAAAAGAGCAACATAATTGCAATGGAGAGTTGACTTCATCAATGGAGCCTGCTCGCTTAAGACTGCTGCTTAATTAAAATGCAGTGTTGCCCACAATTGGTCTCATTTATCACTCTGCTCACATGTTATTAGTGTTTTCTATGAGTGGAAGTCATTTAGAAATTTCACTTCATTGCAATTAACTCCCTAGACAGGAGGAAATGCTAGTTCGCCAGCTGTGTCCTTGATAAATCTTCAATGTGATAGGAGGATGCTCTTACACATGTAACTACTACATCACAAAAAGTTCCTCTTTTCCATATTTAGACAAACACTATGCTTGATGTTTCCAACTTTGTACGGAGAGTTAAAATGAATACTAGATTTATAAAACATGTTTGAAGAAACACATTTCTAAAGCTTGGTCTGTTATTTGATCCAAGCTGGTCCATACACTGCATGTGGCGGTAGATAGAATACTGGGAAAACTCCTGGTGATCTCTGAGAATAACTTCAAACCCCCTAGACATGATGTAAGCCAATTTAACAGCAGGTCAGTTCTGCCAGGTAATATAAAGGTCCACAATTCATCTGTCTTTACCAGAACAGCGCAGCTCAAAAGTCCCATTGACTTGAGCTTGTAACAGAGATTGGCTCCTGTGCCCCCCCCCCCCCCTGAAGATATATATTCAGTTATCAAAATGCATCTTTCATTGGAAGTGAAGGGAAATGTAAATGAGTTCTAATGAAGTTTCCCATTTAAAATGCCAACATAGTTTGTATAGGAGCATCCATATGTGAAAATTGCCTTGCCGAACAAAGCGATTGATAAACACTAAATGCTAAGTAGGTCATATTATTATATTATTATTATGGCAATCAAGTGCCTATATATCACAAGCAGTATGCAAATGACCAATGAGAGATTGCCTTATTAATCTTAATGTGCATCTTGTCAACCACAACCTATAGTGAAATGCTGGACAGTTTTTGTCTTCAATGAGCTTAAAATGACAATATTTTAATTAAGTAGCTTGTGCAAATCGTTCATGGCCACATATTAAATGCTAATGTGTAAAATAAATCATTCAAATGAAATGGATTTGAGGTATTTTTATGTATTTAAAGAGACTACTTATTCACTCAGGGCTTTGTTTTGACTGCTGTTGACTGGTTTTATATGTTTTCTCTTGAGTCATGTCAAAGTAGAAGTAAATATTGAACCCTGAAACAACAATGAACAGCCTAGACGTTAAGAGCCTGATTTTAAGAACAGTCAAATATGTAACAAAACTAGTGCCCACATATAATTCAAGACTCTGGTCTGATGCAGTCATAGCCAGTGTTGTGCCTAAATGTGCTGATATTTTTGGTGAACCGCGTACTAAGTGGCTCAGTTTGCGACCCATGAATGAAAACAGGAGCATAGTTCACTCTAGAGACAGTGCTCAGGTTCAGAGGTACATAGAGTTGGCTAGCACTGTCTACCGAAGACCGATCTGCGGCACATGGCATGCATGCCACATGGACATGATATGCCTTTTTTGCGTACAAACCTGATGTGTTTTTATTTCAATTTCACACAGTGCTTTTCTGGGACTTTTATTTTGTGACTAATGTCTTGCAAAGCTGTTAAGCGCTTTCTCAGCGCTGATAAAACTAAATGTAATCATAAAAAATGTGGCTGTAGGTACACTGTTTTACATTTAAAAACACCAGGTTGAAGGGATATTAGTTCTCCCTCTCCATTTTTTTCTATGTAGAGATTGTTTTCCAAAAGCTGTAAAGCAACTGAAACCATCTCTGAATAGCAAACAGCCTGATAAGTAAAGAGTGATTAATATGTAAATTATTAACATGTACTTGTTAAGATTTACAGTTAAGGAAACGCCTCTTCACTCTTTCCTGTATGAAACCAATCTTCATGATATTTATAAGACCAAGAATATTTAAATCTTTAAAGCTTGTGGCCTTAATTTGGATAAAACTTGTGAGTGAATGATGACTACAAGAAGGGTTTAAATGAGGATTTACTGGAAAAGAGTACAAGTGTAGTTTAAAAAATTAAGACAGGAACTAATTCAGTTTTTGGACTGTGAACTTGATCTAAAAATTGTGATTTAAGTTCTTTGTGAACTGAACTTTGAGCTGCCTCTTTTTAAATGTGAACCTGCACAAAACTGATCAAATCATATTATTAAAAGCATACACTAAAATGGCATAGTCAATGCATAAATCTTTGTAAAATCAATATATACTATATATTTTTTGGCCTTATTTGCCTTCATTGGATAGGACAGCTGGAGAGAGACAGGAAGTGCTGGGAGGAGAGAGTCACTTATGACATGCAGCAAAGGGCCAGGGCCGGACTCGAACCCACGGCCGCTGCGACGTGGACTACAGCCTCCGTTCATGGGGCGTGCAACGTAACCACTCGGCTACCGGCGCCCCTGTAAAATCAATACCACTGAAATGAGAAGAAATGAGTGAAAATGTCCACAGATGTTGACAAAGTTTGTCTTTGGGAGTTATACATAGTTAATAAATCAGAATTTATTGATATATGTATATTATATAGTAATTCTAATAATGTAATTGTCATCTTTTTTAGGCCTACTGATAATATTGTATAGCCAGGTCTGATCATTTCCAGGTCTACAAACTTAAACATGTTGGATAATTTATTACAGTTTGGCAGAGAAAATTCCTTAGCCTCTTGATTGTCTGTGCTGATTCTATTTAAATCAAGTAATGTAATATGCTGTTGTGACAGGGCTCTAAAACACAACTTAATGAGCCCTCCCCTTAAACTTGAGTCTTCTGTGTATGGGTTATCCTTTATATGTACAGGTGTATCTGCGTAATTATGCAAATAAATGATCACCTGCCTACATTTGCATATAAAGGTGAAATAGTAACAATAACAATATCAGGGTGCACAGGGCTGTGCTGAAAGTGTAAGAAACTATATTCAGTGGGAATGAGAGGTTTTTACTACTGGGATGTCTACATGCTGTCTGTTATGATGCTTTTTGTTTGTGGGTGTGTATTCCTGGAGAGATCGTAGCCTCTAGAGACAGACAGCCTGTGAAGAGAATCCAATATGTTGCTCTGTAATGAAAGCTCTCAAGGGGGATCGCAACACTGCTTAGTGGGCTTTGTACAGTCCATTCAATCACAGGCTGCCAACATGCTGGGATTTAGGAGCAGCCGCCCTCACGACTGGGTCTCTGGGAAAAAGAGATAGCTATGCCAGAACAGTGGGAACAAAAAAACAAAACAGGTTTTAAAACTTTAGTTTCACACTTTTTTGCAATCTGTAACCAAATGTATGACTGCGTCAGGTTGTAGTTGGCTATTTGATTGTTCCGAACAACTGTTAACAAGAAGTAGACATGTTTAAACCCCATTGTTTCTTTTCACATACCTGTGAGCTTCTGCATGGGATGATACTGAGTACCAATCTTATACCATGTGTGACATAAAAAATAGAGTTTGTATACCATTAGCCCTTTGTGTACGTAATGTTATTTCTATAATTTTGCATTGTTTTGCATGGATGTTTGACCCATCTGTCTTGTTTCTGCATCTGAACTTTGGAGAAAATCAAACTTTAAACTCCAAGTCGAGTTTTTGAGTGTTTTCCGGACTAAGTTACCAGATCAGTTTGATTTCGAAAGTTGACCTCAATTGATGATTTGGATCTTTTCGAAACATTGTATTGTTAATAATGGTATTGTAAAGAAATCCTAAATAAAAAAAACATCAGTCAGTTTTGATATGCCTTGTTTGCCAAAGTGTCGGGGAAACCCCTTATTTACTGTTAACTGCTTCACAGAGGGAAACTCCAGCGCTACATTGTTGTTGTTTCCTATCGTAATTAATTTAAAAAAAGGGCACAGATTGTTCTTGGCTTCTATAAAACAGTTGTGAACAGTGGCAGCTAGAATACATCTGAAAGTGAAGCATTGTTTGATGTGCTGGCCACTGTTTTGGAAGGGTGAATTATAACAGATTTCCATTGAAAAATGTATCTGAGCTAATAAATTACCATATTTATGCTAATGGGGGTACTTGCCAGTAGCCAGTTTAGATATACTCATATTGTTATTAGAACAGCTAGTAACATTCTGTCAAACATCCACACCCGTAGTAAATATTAATGGATGAAGCCTGAGTGATGTCTTCCATCTGTTACGGCAGGGGGCTTGAGGAGGCTCTTCGGCAGTAGCCGCCATGCTGGAAATGCTGTCTCACCCTAACTTTCAGTCAACCTAACGACAGGCTGAGAGCTGGAGCTGAGGCGGGTTTTAAGCCTCCTGACGAACAGTTACATTGCGTCCACCTGTCAGTCATGTCAGCTACATGCCTAATTATGGATAACGTGTATTGTTCTCAAAATCAAAAGGTAGCCTTTTAAAAAAAATTCACCCCCCCTTACTGTGTGTGCCAGTGATGACATAACTAATCAGACCTATTTGTTTTTTTTGTACCAGGTTTTTAACATGATAATTTGTGCTCCATAAACAACTTTTTTGCCTGTTGTGTTCATGTGACTTTCGGTGTTCCTGGAGCCAGCCTCAAGCAGACACTCGATGAACTGCAGGATGTTGCACTTCCGCATTGGCTTCACTTTTCAAGACTGGAGGTTGCCCCTTATCCACACCATGTCTTTTCATTGGTGAAGGTTGTAATACATAGTTCCTGTGACTATAATTTCCCCCAGCTTGGAAAAGACAAAACTATTTTGGCAGGAGAGAACAGTGTTTACACGAAACCAAATTGCATTCAGAGCAAAAATCACTTCTGCTTGAGCAAGCAAAACTGCACTTTGGGCTGGCAGCCAATTCTTAATATCTGTCTTTGGAAGTGTTTACAACAGCAGTTAGAATAGCTTCACTCGGAAACATTTAGAGAGTGAAATGGTTTTGTTGTACTGTTGAGATGTTGAGGTAAAGATTGATGCTCTGTCATATCCCGCCTCCACTTTTATCTGTTGAGAAACGTCAGTCAATTGATTCACCTGAAGACATTTAGGATCATTTACATTCAACTGGGCTGATCATCTCTCATATCAGGTAAAAATCCATACAGTTTGTCAGAGGGGCTGGTGTGCCAGAGTGAGAGCAGAGGCAGTGACAGATCGTTGCGCTCACACTCTATTACCATCTTAAGGCAAGTGATTTGACTTTGCATGGGGCAAAGGCTCCAAGACACCGATCTCGTTATTGGATTTCCTATGATAATGCCATAAAATGTCATCAGCTGGAAAGAGACGCATCTATCATACACAGGCAAGTGTCAGATGTAATGACACTTTATTATTGGCGCTCGTGATTTTCCTGCAAGTGTACAAGTTTGTGTGTGTGTGTATATAAGTGGCTTTGGAAAAGCGGGGTAACTAATAGAGGTTGTGGTGCTAAAATTCGAGTAATGTCTGACTTCTTAATCTTTTGTACCTAAAGGCAAAGTATGCTGAATGGTGGGAGATGTCTGCAGCCTGCCCTCATCTGGGCAGAATGAAGATATCATGCTGTGACTTCAGGTTACACAACACCGCTCTGTGTCGTGTGTCTGGCTGAACTACTTGAGAACCGTCTGACATTTCAAGTAAGGAGGTGTAAAGTGTCTTCAAAACCAGAGGCTGAATTTGAAGTAGCACTGTCTCACATCTATAGGGTTTTAAAGAATGATGGCAACAGTGGTGCCAATCACAACTTGAAGGATTTCTTAAATAATTCATGGGAACTATCAATTTCTTACCAAAAGTACAAAACATGTGTGTCCTCCATTTTTTAAAGCTGACAGGTTATTTCCAACACAACGATTGAAAGGTGATCATTATTTCAAACTCATTTGAATGTGTGTTTACCTCACAGGAGGATTGTGAGATCTAGTGATAATTGACAGCCGCAGAAACAAGGGTTTTCATTTTCCATTGGTGCCCCAATGAAAATGTGGTATGTCCAATAGGCGCCAATTGGCGTCCAACACTTATTAATGACACTAGAGGTTTGTTAAAGCCTTACAAATGAGCACAATACATCATTAAATATTGACTGATCTTTATTCATATTGAATTAAAAATATACTTTTGACAGGTTCATGTAACAAAACAGAGGGAATACGTATTTAAATGTTCTAGCTTGGGAAATGTGTCGATCAACAAGTGAAGAGAAACTTTTCAAACTGGTAATATTAGACAAGGTATGGTTTATAAAACTTATTTTCTCAATCATTCAGATGAGTCGATACAAAGCGATGATATTTAAAGATCCTTTTTGAGATCTTTTTAAGAAGAAGCTGCTTTCATCCAAACTGTTATGTAGTATTAAACACACACATGGACTTTTGGGAAGCTTGCCAAAAGGTCTCTTGAACAAAATGGAAATGCTTGGTATCATTAAAGACAGGACTGACACTAGAATCATCAGTAAAAGTGCCCATACACTCTCCAGTTGTAAGCGTGCAACGGGCCTTTAGTATTTTGTAGCCTATGGGCAATATAAAAAGTAAGAAATCCCCCCCAAAATTTACTGGTTTAAATCCTTACTCATGTTAACAACTTTATAATGCAGTAAACTGTATCATCAAAAACTGCACAAAGCTTTAGTTGTTACTACTGCCTGCATTAACATCACAAGTTTTGAGTTTTCTACTGCTTAAATATGCTATATAACTATGGAACAATTTCAAAAATTGTGCCTCCATACGTTTTCCTAGAATTGTAATCTCCCCGATATGGACAGCAAATGAAGCAAATAATTTAGCTTCAGTTAATAAGCATCCGCAACATAAAAGGAAAACAGATCAGCTTGATGATTTGGGTGTCAGTCCTCACAATAAATATGATTTACAATCCCAAAATGTCTTTTAATAATCTGTATACTTTGTTAAATTGTGTTTGGAAAAACCCCCTAAATATTTTAGCTTAATGAAGCCAAAAAAACAAAACAGATAATCTAGTCACCTCTGTACAAGTAAATGTCAGTAGTTTTAATGGTCAGTTCAGCCCATGCACACTGTCTTCAGTTCTGTCTCTCAGACACAACAAAACCACTCCGGGGGCTGTAACATAATATTGCTACACCATTCATCCAGTAATGTCCCAAATGGATAAAGAGCTGAATATCATCTGAAAGTAAACAATGACTGAGTGCAGTGCAAATGGAAATCAAACTTCTCAAGGAAATCTACAATAGGTCCTTAAAATTCATGGTATAAAGTGACACTGGTGGATTCACAACATTGATTAGGAAAAGACTGAGAGGAAAGTGGGTGAAATATTGAATATTCATCAGTATTGCAACATCATTTTTAAGTGTGTACAAAATCTTAAAAAAAAAAAAAAAATCTCCAGAGGTGGATAATACTGAGAGAATTGTGGAGGGTTGTGAAGGAATAATACACTCAGTAAAATAAAAAATAGGAATGATAAAAATTCACTCCTACAAAGTGAGCAAGAGCAGAGGTCAAAACACAAAATCCATCAAGATGTGTTGAAAACACAATCACACAATCACAAGGAAAATGATGAGGTGTGGGTGACACAAGACCCTGCAAGCGTTTTTAAAATAAGAGTTCACTCTTCAAATTACATTTACACTGTATATATATTTATATACATACAAAAAAATATATTCCCCAAAGAAAACAAAAAGAAAGGTATCACTTAAAAGCAATGATGCAAGGAGAAATTAAACCAAACTTCAGCTGAAAAAAGAAGCATCATTGTTGTATTTACAGATGCATCTGTCCACTGTTAACCTACCTATAAAAATACTATCCACTTTTTTAATGTTATTTTTTACAATGGTAAAACTGCTGACTCATTATCTTTGTCATTCTGTCAAAAGAGAATTGTCTCCATTTTACAGTTTCCCATCAATTCAAAAGATTGTAAACTGTGCTTAAGCAACCACTGTCATTTAGCCCAGTTGTCATGGTCTGGTAGAATATACATGTATGAATCAGTGTAAAAAGAGTGACAGCCATACACAGTTTGATTCTATTGCAAAGGTAGAACATGTGTTTGTCAGATGATTTATATTTCCCTTAAAAAAATAAGAATTGGTTAATGCATTGACCAAATATATTACTAGTTAGATAATAGCCGTTTCCTCTGTTTTTATTCAATACAGCAAAATCCTTTCAGTGGATTCATATCACTGATGCTGTGAAAGTTGAGCTCATGATGTGAATAATCAAAGTATAGTAAAGTGAAATAGAGCAAACCCTATAAATACAGTTGCTTTGTCCCAGTTCAGTGGCTGGACCCTCCAAAGTCCTCATATCTGGGCCGGATGTCTCTAAACGGTCTTACAAGTGCTGTCCCATTTCAAAGGTCCCACAAAATGTGGCAGAAAATGAGGCCTGCTTTATTTTAAGAGGGAACAATCTAGGCAATTGTGCTGCTTTCAATTTTTAACCTCATGTGTTAAATCAAACTATGCCTTTAAGAGAATCTCACACAAGCGACAATGTTATGCAGGCTCGGCCTGGACTTCAGTTCCTCTGTAGTGAAAACATCAAGCCCCTGAGCTGGGACATATAGTAATTGCTTTTAAGTTAATTAGAGAAGATGGCAGATATAAGACAATCAAGCCTTCAAGCTGCATATAAAAAAACAACTCTGTCACCAAAATGGCACCCTGAAGTACAAAAACAAGAAAAAAGTCCAAACTTATAGCACACAATTTACAAAACTGTTAACATGTGTTTTAAAATACAACAAACCCCAAAAGAAAGTAGATGCACAAATAAATACAATGTACTGGATGAGCAGTCTGTACTGAGAGGGATTAATTGTGCTCCTTTAAATAAGTACTGTACCTACAGTATGAGGTGTACATTTAAAAAAAAAATCATTTTACATGAAACTAGTCTCACATTACTGTTTGACCACAATCCCTTTCCATTACAAGATTGCTTTAGTCTTTGTTTGTATTCACTCCACATATAGCTGCTTTTTCGTTTAGTTCTTTTTACTGCTTCAGCTGCAGAACAGTGTTTGCTACATACATTTCTATAGTCACCCTTGAGGAGAGAGAAAGAATGGCAATCAACTTTGGTCTCCTCTGCCAGTTACAGTGCACTTACACCCTCTCCCCTGCTAGCTTTTGTAACATTGATGCATTGGTCGGGTAACATTTCTGGAATGCTAATACCTTAGTTTTAACCCCACTGCAGGATTACAACCTATTGCCTGTCGTTCAGCGTTTCTCAGCTGATGCTGTGGGTGAGGGGTTGGGTAACATGATTTCCCCACAGAACAACAAGGGAAAGTGGATGAATTAGCATTCAAAAAGCTAAAAGCCCCTTGTGATGCTTGCCGGCTGAAAGTGCCAGCAGGTTTTCTCCTCCAGAAGATTGGCTTTATTTTTCCATAGAGATCCATTACGAAGCCTTTGGGTGACTCTTCACTGCTGTCATTGCACTTCAACACCATGGCCATACAGTAGTCAACAAGCACTACAACTAATACCTTATAGGTGATGGTGAAAATAGACTTACATAACTGACTTTTAGCTCTAAAAAACATGGAGAGGATACTTCCATTGCACACATTTACACAAGAAATACACACAAGTGTAAGCTCAAGGTAGTCAACCTGGAATCAGCAGAAGTACCAAGATCTCAGGAAGTGTCAAAGAACAGATCTGTTACAGCTTAATCCATTAGCAACAGAGCAATGTCAGTGGTATTTTGAGTCTGACCAATCAAACTCTGCCCACCCCAACCTGTAAAATAAACAGTTACACTTGTCAGCTGTGCACTGACTGAGATATTGGCACAAATCTGTCTTCAAATGTAGTTTTATTACAATAGGTTTGACTTCCCTTGATGATGTGGTAGCTTGTGCCTCAGCTGGAGCTCAACTGGATGATTATTAGTCCCCATAAAACCTGAGAGGTGGAAAAACACTCTGCCAGTGAAATATCTGGGTGTCGCAAAGTACAACATCAGCCCTGCATGTCTGACTCCTCTCAGCCATGTTGTTTTAGTGTAGAGGCACAAGGTTGTGGTTAACAGTGGTTATGCATTGTTATGTCAGTTGAGAGACATGCACAGCCATTGGTCAGTCTTCAATTTGAATGCTAGTATCATCCATTATTTAAGGGCGGCTGTTTGAATCAAAGCTCATGTCATCATTCTGTTTAGATGCTTTTGATTAAAGGGGCAGGCCACCAATTTCAAAACAGAGTTCAGTTCAGTTCCCCCTCTGCATTTCTAGTGAGCCACTGCATGCCTCAGAAAATAACCCTGCTGATGTCTTTGACAATATCATCTTTTGTTGGGCATGAGACTAAGACATTTTCACAGAAAAGCCTTCATTTCAAACTGAAGTTGTGGGGAGGTAGAAATAGTGCAATGGCGTAAGCTGCTTGAGATCTATTTAGCTGTATTATGGTAAAAGTACGGTTTTGTGTTATTAAGCTTAAACCTTACTTTTTTTTACCTCCTTCAATTAGAACAAATCTGTCTTTGCAATTGGTCTCAAGCTTGGTGGAAGCATCCCCCCCTCCCCGTAAAAAAAATAATTATGGATGACCCCTTCAATTAAATTACAAATCTAAACAGACATGGTATCAGAGTAATTTGATGAAAAACAACAATTAATCAACTATTATCTGCAGAATCTATAAAAGTGCAGGTATATGGTATATAAAAATGGGCAATTTCTGTCACCTTAATTTATAAATCCATTTAATTTTAAGATCTCACCTACCATAGTTTTCAATGCGAAAGGGTGCTCCTTATTTTGACAAAATGTCTTATGAAACAAGCAATGTGTTGCTGTAAACCATTGTCTCATTTCACTGAATTATAGTTGTAACATGAGGAAAAAAAACAACAAGTTGATGCTTATCACGGAATAACAGCAAAGCCATTTGGCTGTGTCAGAGCATTAAGTGCTATTGAGTTATCAACTCCGGACAAAACTGGGCTTCAAGTCTATTTGACGACAGATGCTATTGGTCTCCATCAGAGTTTGCAGTGGCATCTGGCAGTATTTGTTTCAGTACATTGGATGTTTGTAATGTGTCAATACACTAATTACAACACCCCAAACCAAAGAAAATATTGTTTGCTCAGAGGCGTTTTTGATAGTCTCTGCTTCTGAACCACCCAACCCTTAGAGACACAGCATGGTCTGGAAAGTGGTGACTGCTTGGACAGGGTGAATTTTTATGTTCTTATGACGTAAAATATTATGAACAACAGAGGAGGAAAAACATCTATTATCCTTGTCTGTTAATATACTTGAAAATTGTCCAAGACACAGCTTGGTCCACAGAGCCTTTTTCTGGGATCGTGTCTGTCTGATAATGACATGTAATTGGCTTATTTACGGCTCTGCAGGGTTAGCTTCTTTGCCTTCTCCACAGTGCTCTTTCGTGGCTGGGTGTCTGTGCTGTTTGCTTAAGTAGTTTAAGACAAGCTGACAAAGAAAACAGATCCCTGATGCTTGAAAAAAACATACAGAACAAAAAAAACACAGAAATTGCTCTGATGCAGATTCTAATATATAATGTGTTTCCCTTATGTTTTGTTTGTATGCTCTCCAATTCCCCCGCAATCCTTTTACGGTAAAACAAAATCAGTCGATTCTGAAGCACCAGTTCCATTGACAAACCATTCATTTTACTTGAGTAACAATTGGTTATGTCAGTCACAATGCTGCTTGCAATGGTCTTATATGAAGGTAACATGTAGGCGGCTAGTTTGCTGGCTCTTTGAACTGGATTGGGGTAGCTGAATACTGATTGGGAAACATAAGGGACATCTCCTGAATGATCAACCTTTCGAATCCCATCCTAGTCATGCCAATAATCTTTCCAATGCTTTCCACCAGGCACTGGGTGATATCACAGCTTCCCATAAAACCGCGGTGACATTTACTTTTCTGTTGACCCTTTCTCTTCGCTGCACCACTGACTGCCATTATCGGGACACTCTGTCTTCTAGTGCAAGGTCAATTGAGCTTGTCCTCTCGAATATATTTCAAGTGGCAGCAGGCTTATCTGTACCTGTGTGTATATTTACTTATGCATTGATGTATGGTTATATTGGTGTGTCAAGGCTGCAGGCATGTTAACATGGTTAAGATATGACATGAGCTGTGTGTGATGAATGTTTGAATTCCATTAGTTGTGCAGCAACATGTAAACGTCCAAGAAGCATGTAGGCAGGCATGCAAGCCACATCTGGGTTCATCAGCATGACTGCAGATTTGCTGGTTAAGTCACGACACAACTCTGGTATGTGCATGTGTTATTTGACTGCACAAAAGAAACAGCAATGTGTACATGAAGCTGGTGGGAAAAAAGAGCTTAAAGGACATGGGTGAATAGTAATTTGTGGGTGTATAAATCATAGTGGAAATCTTCTCTTTGGGCTTACCACAGTCTATTTATACCCCTTTTCTCTTTATAAACAGATTATTTCGATCTTTTATTGTATTGTTTTTGTGCCTTTCTGATACTAAAGATGGCAGGACATTGTGCTCCAGAACAAAACCAACTTTGAAGAGACGTGTCATCTCACACAACGGGTCATGGCCAAGGATGGAGCTAAAAATCGAGTTTGAATGTCAATCAAGGCTGCCAGTAACTTTTATTGTAGTCCTTCCAAAGAAAAGGCAGAACCTACTGTATGGGTGAGAAGAAAAGACTTGAAATCAGACAAAACAGAGAGACGTGTTCAGGGAGGGTGCTAGAAGAACCCAGTTGAAGAAGTAGAACGGGGAAATAGGAGGACTGTCAAACATTCCCAAATCTCCATTCCCTTTCCCTCTAGTCATCCCTTCATTTCGCTACAGGTGGGGTCACTACACCACAGTGTTCCTCTGTCTGTATGGAGGTGGTGGCAATACATTGCCCGCTTTCATAGCAGCCTCGGACAAGTACTCCTGGTTCTCAGCCACAGCAGGGCGAATGCGTCCATTCTGCCGGTAGAAGAAGCGCGTGCTGCAGTCTTGTAGGTACTCCGGGTTGTGCAGTGAAGACTTCGGGGGTAGACTGTGCTGCCAGTACTCAGGATTGTCAAAAGTGGCCTTCTTGCCTTTCTTATCAAACATGATGGTGCTGCTGGTGATGCCTGAGTGTAGAGTGTGTCCTGAATGCCCCGGATGCAGGGTGTGTGATGGATATGGGTGTGCGAGGTGGCCAGGGGGCAGAACATATCCAGAGGAGGAGACTGTGTGGCTAGATGGTGGTGGGTTGACTGTCTGCGATACCGACTGGGCAGAAGAGGACCCAGGGCCAGAGATTGAGACTGCGCCAGCCAATCCGTTCTTGTCCCCTTGGTTAAGTAAGGTATTTAGGTACAGTGGCTCATTGACATACTCATCGTCCCCATGGGAAGACTGGTTCTTGGTGGCAATAGCAGCTCCTGGCATGTGCAGGGTGTGGCAACCTGCTCCGTTGATTGCTGAGTGGGCATCACCATTCCTACGACGTGTGACAAAGGGGTTTTCCTCGACTGGGTTTAGGTAATCTGGAAACAAGAAGGGAATGGTTGGATTAGCGTTAAACAAAGGCGCACCCACTTAAAAGTAATTTACTGATATTTAATTATTTCTGTTCCAGGCCAGCTTCCAACCTTGCTTCTAGAAATGTCATGCAAGAACTCAGTCGTTTCTTAAAATTATCAAGTTAACCTGAGCTGTTTTTGTCTCTCTTGGCAGTCATGTAGCATTCCTGGTCTTTGTCGCCTTTTGCTCCACGTTCTGCCAAAAGACCGGTTGGGTCAGCACTGTAGCGTTGTCCACTACTATCCTCTCCTCCACCTTATAAAGCACAAGAGACAGACAAGGAAAAGCAAATAGATGGATCAAATGGTGCTGTACAATCCCTATCATCATGAATGAAAGGTTCGGATTTAGAGGTAAAAGGGATATGCAAGCCTTTTATTTCAATCAATATATTTGTGAACAAAAGATAACACAAACATAATTACAAAATGTTCTATCCAATGCACATTCTGTAAATGAAGATTTTAAAACACAGCCTACTCAAGGATTTCCCCCTAATTTTACCACATCAAATCTTCAAATATGGAATACATGAGTCCAAAAAATGTGTTGCTGGAATCAACAGAACAACAAGACAACACTGCTGCTGCATTTCTCTTGTTTCCCTGGTTTAGTTTTTCCAGACAGCTGTTAGATATTAGTTTAGCCTTTTGTTCTCATCTCTCAAATCTTCTGCTAGTGAGTGGTCAAGAGTCACAGTACGATACAAAGGGAAAAAAAAAAGGAAGATTGTGTCAGTCTAAAAAGGGCGAGAAGCTGTTAGCTTGAACGTGGTTTTCATTGAAGACTTACATATTGATCTGTAAACAAAGGTGAAAACACATTTTGAACAGCAGATTGAACAGACACATCTGTAGGCTCTGTTCCTATTGCTATATTCATCTCACACTGTCTTCTACTCTCCAAGCTGGTTTCAGGCAATCACTGTTAGCAAGGAGCAAACATTCGCCCAGCTTTCCACACTTTGGGAATATTTGTTGCTTTACCTTGTCCCGCAGTGAGGATTGAGCCAGCCCCAAGCATACTTGACCTTGGGGAGGCCTGCTTCCTCAGGGTGCCATTGCAGCGAGGGTCATCCTGGTTTCCTCGTCCAAAACCACCACCAATCTGTCCCCCAGGGGCCAGATCCTGCGACGGGAGGCAGCCTGCAGATACTGGTGGAACAGAGACCACTCTTGGGAGGGTGGCCAGCATGTCCTCCATGCTGAAACTGGGATCCTGGTAGCTAAACTGGTTCTGTGTAGAAGAGGAGAATGGGGAAAATAAGGACGGAGGATCAGGGGCATTGCAGAAATGACAAGGATATCTATTTACCAAACCCATCACAAACCCTCTGAGAAGCCTAGAGTTTTAAGGCTCTTCTATGATTAGTTCAGGTTATTCTCCAAGTGAGAAAAATATGTTGATTATTAGTTTTGCTCATGAAGAACAAAATACAACAAAGTACAAACATGCAACAGACTACTAATTGTAATAAAATCATACTAAGTACCAATCTGAATTGTAAAACGTATTTATGTATATTGTCCAAAAAACGTCTATTGTACCATTGTTCATCAGTAATATTTAACTGTGACAGGCAGGGGAGATAAACGGCAGTGCCACACAATGATATGGCAGCGTGACTGCCAAGGACAATTTAATTAAAAGGGATTTTAATTAAAAGGCTCCATGCAGCAAACTATAGTAGCTATATCAGCCCTGCCCTGCTGTGTGCATTTGTTTCCACGCTTATAACAAAAAATGACTATTTTAGAACCTCACAGGGTACTTTATTCTGCGTTATCTTTTCTTTCTTTATGTAGCCGGAAAGAGGTTCTTTTCAAGGTTTTAAATCCCCTCTCTTCACTGTCCATTGCATGGTGTGTGAAAAGTCTGTAATGGTCCCAATTAGATAGAAATTCTGTAATTTTCTTGTTCCTGAACACAGAAGTTGAAAGACCGGTTAATGGCATTTCTCATGGATTTCTGGGCCTATGGATAAATACATTAAAATCACACTCCTGAGTCACAGTTTTACCATCATTTATGGATTACATTCCCAAGTAATTTATGTCATTGGCATCCTGTTCTTAAAGAGGACATATTATACCCCTTTTTCTACCTTTTCAAACAGTCTCCTGTGGTCTAAATGAAACATCGGTACTGTGCTTTGGTAAAAATACAACATGAATCAAGCACCAGAGGAGGTTTGTGACCCTGTATAAACCAGCTCTCTCAGAATGCTCCGTTTTGGTGTGTGTGTCTCTTTAAATGCAATGAGCCCCCCCTACATTTTCCCGGCAGACATCACTCCTTCGCTAGCGAGACTACAAATGGCAGACTTGCGCAAAAGTTTTGCTCTAGGCTGAGGGTGGAGTTCATGGGATGGAGATATCAGGGGAGGGGATTTTTTTTACCAAAATCCCACTGTGATGTCACAAGAAGAGTAAATTTGAAACAGAGCATTTTTCTCTGTGTTGTAAGACTTATGCAGACCACAAACAACGGACTGGATAAGTTTATTTCACATGTTGTGGGTCGGTAGATACTCAAGTTACCCAAATATATGTTCAAAAACACTGTAAAATTGGATTTTACATAATATGTCCCATTTAACAAAAATGGATTCCTCAGGCCTGTACCAAGATCAATCCTGCCAACTTGGTCTTGCCTTTTTACTTGTGCAGAGTGCAGCCATGCAAACACCTCTTGAAACATGTTGTGGGTTGCCAGGTCGTGGATACAGAGGGGTTGAAATTTTATGCAGTTCTGGATTGTGTGTGTGCATCTTTAGTTAGAGGTGGTCATATTTAATAAAAAAATGAAACTTTGTTAACCTTTAATCACTCAACAAAGTTGTTAACCTTGATAGTAGTTAAACAGTTCATACAGTTAATTATTAACTGAATTTAACTTTAACCAGTATTATCAATAAAGAACAAATACATCAGCTTTTTGCCATGTCAATAGATTCAAATTCTTAAAGACACAATGACTTAGAAAACTCAACATTACACACTTGTCCTAATGGAAAATCTATGGATAAAAGAAACTTTTTTGATATAGCCTATCACCACTGTCTTCACTCTAGCCGCACTCCAGAAGTTCTTTCATGTAGGTCAAGCAGCATTTCACAATAAAAGCGCTCGGGGCGGAGATGGGTATTTTGCCTCGTTATTCAATAAGCTCTCTAAAATACAAAAGGAGGCATACTCTTGCTCAAGTTGTCCTCTTACCATGAAAGAGCAGGGTTTGGACATTAACGGAAATTATATTTACAGGAAGTTAAAGGTCCTCGGTCCCCCTCCTCCCCTGCCTCAGTATTATATCAGAAAATTATCCCTAACCAGAGCACACAAGTAAAAAATAAAAATGCCAGAATCACTTTATACTGTTTTAATATAGGCCATCAAGCAATCTTTGGCTTAATGAGTCTTTCTTTTAAACAAGGTAAACTGTAGGGAAAAAACGATTACACTTGAATATTTAGGAGGTAAGCAAAGTGTCCAAATACATTGATTCTCTGCAAAATTAGAAGACCTTTCTGCCAAATCCATGTGTTTTTATTTTCCTAATAAGGTTCATGTTATATTGGATGAGTGTGTGAGAGAGAGATAATTCCAAATGCCTTTCAGCTGTTACTGATGAATGATATTATTTCACATAAATATTATGTATTCTTTTTGGTTATTTTAATTTTTACAAACATGCAAAATAAATAATCTATCATCCCCTGAGAATCACCAAACAGAGTTAGTGAAAGGAGTCATGTCTCATTGGCATTCAGCAGGCAGTATTATCCTGACACATACACAGGGGGATGCTGGAATACAAAATGGTTGAGTTGCCTGGCTGTGTGACTGGTTTTGTGATAGATTTAAGTCCAAAGATAGACAAGGAACGTTTGAACAAGTGAAGAACTGAGGGAATCTGGCTGAAAACGCCAATTTTGAAGAAGGCAATTACCATAGTTTCACAATGGAGACCGAGCAATGAACACTGAGAGAGAGGGAGAGAGAGACTGAGCGACAGGGAGATGAGAGTGAAAGTGAGAAAGCTGTGACTTTAGATTAAGATCAATTGTTTGAGCTTTTTACAGGAGAGTCGTGAAGTCGACTACATGCTGAGAAAACTCATCTCAACTCTGTCTGAACGACTACTTTGAATTTATAGTGCATCCTGTTTCATCATGGTGCAATCATCCTGCTGCTCAAGTTAAAAAAAAAATAGATGATCATATATGAATGAGTTGATGTACAATTAAAAAAGATTAATTCTTAATTATTCTAAGAAGAAAAACAAACTAAGGACAGTGTATCAAGCTGAATATCATCACTATAATCACTGGCTTCACTGGGTCCAATCTTTAATTTATTTATAATTTTTAATAATAATCTGCATATTTTTAAGAAACAGTTGTGCAATGTTCTTACTTCTTATTTTAAAGGTTTTTATTTTGGGGCTTTTCCGTGCCTTTATTTTAGACTGCAGAATGGATAGAGTCAAGAACCGAGGAGAGAGAGACACAGAGAGAGAGAGAGACAGAGACAGTGGGTAATGACATGCGGGAAAGGAGACACAGGTCGGATTCGAACCTGGGCCGCCCACTTGGAGGACTATAGTATATCCAGCATTCATGGGGCCTGTGTACTAACTGCTAGGCTACTGGCTCCCATTCTTGCCAATAATTGGCCCTTTTCTATTGAACTTAATGTAGGTGATAGGGAACAAAATCACAGCCCTTGTTTCTAAATATGACAAATAATGTGGAAATGTTTTTGGTACAAAATATTCCTTTTTTGAGAGCCTATCCTCTTTGCGTCTAAAAAAAAGAAACACTTTCAAGGAAAACAAAGAGGTCTAAATTATGAAGAGAAATGCCTGATTTGACTAATTCTGACTTTTAAATATTTGTATGCACCTCAAAACAGAATTATGTTTTTTTACTATCCATCTTGTGTATTTTAAGCACTTAAGGATGGGACCCTCAATGGGGATACATGGATGCAATTAATTTATTACAGCAAACCAAACCAGTTTTCAGTGTACTAATATAATTTTTAAGACAGGAAAAAGTGGCATGGTTAATAGAAAGTACCTTGTTGGAGTCTATGCGTGTGCGGGGGGTGTATGCCAGAGGTGGAATGTTGAAGGAGTGCGGCACTAGGTATTCTTCAGCATCCATCAGGTCCTCCAGCTCCTCCTCGTCCAGGAGGCTCTGGAAGAACTTGCTGTCATTTGGGCTAGGCAGCTTCATGCGGTCATCGCCCTAGGTTAAAATGTGTGTCCATGTATTGCATAAGTGGAGTTAATGTTCATTTAGACACTTGGAAGGCTTTTTACACATATTTGCATAACTTACAAATGTCCTGCATGTCCTCCCTCAGGTTACTTCGTAAGTATTTATAAATGATTTGACTTTCACACTTAAAAAAGCAAAGTGGTGATTAAAAGGAGAATCAAATATCTAGGTGCTTGATTAGTAAGCTTTTAAAGTCTGTCATTTTAAATAACTTCTGCTTTTGATATAGGCTTTTCCACTGGATATTGAGCCCAGAACAATCAGTTTATGGTAAAACATACGTTGTATTGAAAAGATGGGTATTTTATCTTAAGAAGTTAACCAAAGTGCTATATTATCGACACCTTTTCTTAACCGTTTGAAAAATATTAGAGAATAACACATTGATAATCACAAAGGAAGACTTGGGAGTTCACTTTGATGGTAGTGGACATATTCTGTTTTTCATACAAAGTTAAAAAAAAGGTTTATATTTAATATCGATGATTTTTTTCCCCTGTCATTAAGATTTACTCACCTGTATTACAAGGTATCTCTGTGGATCACGAGCCATCCGAGTAAACTCCGCAGCCAGCTCCTTGAACTTGGGCCGACTGTCTGCATCAATCATCCAGCCTGAAAAACACGTTTGCCCTTAGACTCTGACCAATGCGAGGTTTAAAATACACGCTGTAGATACTGACATTCAAACCCCTTGGAATGCGTAATGTTTTTTTGACCTTATTAATGTCCAAGTTCCCCCCACAGCATGTCATTCTCAGCAGTGAGCAAGAGCCTCATCCACATCCATCAAGATCCCTTTCTATCCTGCCTCTCTGTGAACTTAAGTGCACATAAGTGGGAGGAAAGGTGCATACATAGGGTATATGTCAGTGATGATCAAGAGGAGCATTTCTGTATTCTTCACACTTTGCTGTCAAGGGTTCTTCCTACGCCGACGATGTCAAATAGGTATGCCATGATTTTTTTTCTTTGCTATTTGCACAAAAAAAAAAACATTCATGATAATTTGGCAGTGATACAAATCCTTTGAGTCCACATAAACATATATTTTTCATGATAAGAACATATGGATATGGCTGCTGTATAAATGATTACAATGATAGTATTGCAGCATCTCGACCTTATTAACCAGATACGTATTCTTCCTTACTTATTCAACCCTCCCCTTCATTCCTAATGTGCCAAGATAAAGGTGAATGCGTACTGAAAGTAGGTCACACATGTATCTTTCAGCCTATGTAGCAAATGACCATAATAAATAATCTCAAAATGTTGTAGAATTTGAATTATGACATGTGAAAATACTTGAAACAATATTTCCCATTTGAAATGGTCTCAAAAGATTTGCCATTCAAACCAATTTCCATTAGTGTAACACCCTTATTTATTCCATAATGAACAATTACATGTTTTTTGTTTTTTTACTGAAGTTATCTTAATTGTAATTTCCTTTTTTCATCCAATCTAAAGATAAACACTGTTTCATCATTAAAATGGCCATATGGAGAAATGTGCACTGCTGCCAATTTCCCCTTGAACACATGGGGACGATGCCAAAGCAATCATGTGATCGGCCCTGAGTGGAGCCTGTTCTAAGTATCTAGGGAAATAAGAGACAGATATTGAGATACATGGATTCATATACAAGTGTATGAATAAGGAAACATGTCAAATTAGAATGTTTTTATCTTGGTACCTAGTTTTATGCTTACAAAGCCTGCAGTGATTACGAGGAAGTGCACTGCAATCACATGTGTGCAGTACTGTGTGTCTGTGTGCTTGGGCACTTATGAAGACTGAAAGTAGTGTTGGAAAAAAAGAAAAGAAAAAGAGAGGCAGGTAAAAGGCAGGTGACAGTGACCTCCCCCCTGCAGTGCGAGTGTGTGTGTGTTAGCTTGCCAGGTTGGCTCAGGTTCAGGGTGTCAAAAGAGCCAAGGTGACAGTGAGGGCCAGAGGCTGCAGCTACAGAGGACAAGGCCGGGGTGGCCCTGGCACCGAGTCTTTGTCCTGGCAGCCTCGGCCAGAGGTTACAACGCCACCTGTGACCCCTGGGGGCACTGACTGCACGACAGCAGTGACCAAACCAACATGTTCGGACTAGGGGTCAAAGCCGGCCCAGAATAATGAGTTGACTTTTCCAGAATGTATCGCTTTCGCTGCGACAGAAAAGCTTCAGAATTGTGACAAGAACAACTTTAAAAGACGAACTCGGTTAAATCTGAGAAGAGTATCATTTAGGATTTCACAAAAAACTTCATCCTTGACTCCACTTTGACTCTCTTGTAGTCAAACACTGTTGTGGCATTTTGAAAATCACTGAATAAAAGTGTCATTTTGTGTGCTTCAACTAAAAGTCAGTTGACCCACACTTCACCCTTAAAAGCTCATTGACTTTTATTCTTTTGGAAACCCAATGGATGGGCATAAAAACGAGAAATGACTTGTAATAGAAGCAATTTTTATGAAAAAGCTCTAAAGCTTATGTTTTTACTAGTTTAACATCTTAAATTTATGAGACAGAGAAAGATGACGACCAAACAAATTATATTTTTGTGGGTTTTCTTTGGCGGTGTTTGTTTCAACATATAATGTAATTTGATATTTGGGCACTCTGATTCTCTACTTACATTTGACCATGACCATGTAGACGTCAATGGTGCAGATTGGCGGCTGTGGAAGACGCTCTCCTTTCTCTAGAAGGTCCGGGATATCTCTGGTGGATATCCCGTCGAATGGCTTCCCACCAAAGGTCATCACCTCCCAGATAGTTACACCTTAAAAGAGCAAGGAAGGAAGAAAAGACACAAAAGAAAAAAAGAAGATAAAGAGAGAAATCAGCATAGTACAGCAAAGTGATAAAGAAGCTCCCAGAGAAAGGAGCAAGTAAATAGAATAAAGATGAGAAGAAATCAGAAGAAGGTTGAAGAGTACAGATGATTAAAGTTGGGTAAAGGGGGGGTTTGAGAAGAGACAAGCAAAGACATGGAAAAAGAAGTGAGATAGTTGCAGAGGGAAAACGGGAGAGACAGACCAGGACAAGAAAAAAGAGGAGAAGAAAGTGGAATGAGGAGGAAAAGCAAAGATGTGAGGAAGCCAAAGAGATCAGAGGGGATGTGGTGACAGGGGAGAGTGCGAGTGTGTAGAAGAAAAAAAGGAAGCCAAAAAAAAAACAGAGAGTAAGGAAGAGAGGACAAGATAAGAGAACACAAGTTAACAGAGGACAGAAGATGAGTGGAGGAGTGGAACTAATCACAGCCTTGAAAGTCATCAGTCAATCTGAACTTTTGGCACTCTTCAGTCTTAATCGTGTTAGTGTTAATGAGCTAATGAGTGGTAAGAAGAGTAAATGCACTCTATAAGATGGAGAGATGGATAATAGCCCACGGTCATAGAGGACCACTGGGGACATGGAGGCACTAAACCATACTCATACTCTTAATCAAACGCACATTATTCCCTTTGATATGACCCCTCTTGCATATTTTTTTTGGGGGGGGAAATAATTTCTTTCTGGCTTCAAGAGTCACTGTTGGACAGGAAACTGTTCTATGCAATGTAGCAATAACAATCAGCCAGAAAGTAATTAAAATGGCAAATTTGCTTCTGAAATCTGCGGTCTTCCTGTTCATTTCTGTTCATATATCCTGTCATTACTTTCAATGTAACCACCGCACTCTTCTGCCTGGACTATCGGCATCCATGTCAGTAACGATGTTACTAATGTTCACTAAGACAAAGGCCAAAGCAGAGTCACTGTCCTTCTACTGACACAGGCTCAACACCCAGGTTTTCTGTTCAGGCACAAATGAAGGTGTTTACTGTTTTGCATTTCCAATAAAAAATTCAAAGTTATTCCATATAATAAAGTTGTGATGTGCTTAAGTGCTGATGAATGTGCTTTTCAGAGAAAACTCACAATAAAACTAAATCAAAATGTAAACTAAAGAGGACAATAAATGCAAGAGACAAAGATAGAGTTTAATTTATCATTTTAAAAAATTCTAAATTGGTTGAACAAATGGATTCTAAGACGGGATTTACCATTGTGGTAAAAAAAAAAAAAAAGGAAACTTCAGGCTTACCGTAACTCCAAACGTCACTCTGATGAGTGAACTTCCTGTAATGGATGCACTCCAGGGCCATCCATTTGATTGGCATCTGCCAGGTAAAAGCACAAAACATCAATATATAATACCAATGTTGAATAAACATAAAATAAATTAACATTTCTTCAAATGAAACAAAATATTTGGGTTCAGATGGAACCAGAATGATTGGGCAGATCTGGTCTTGAAAACCAGAGAGGAACACCTCAATGGAGAAAACAAGGTTGGCTGCACCCCCCCCCCCCCCCCTCCTCCACATACACACACACACACACACACACACAAACCAGCTACCAGCTGTACTGGAATAAGGTGGAGCAAATGGCAGGATGGTCTCGGATGCAGCTTAGTGCTGTGATTAGATTTGAAGGCCAATTCTATTGATTACAGTGATGGAGGGTGAAGGGAGGTGAGTGTCCAAGGTAAGTGTGTGTCTGTCTCTCTCTCAGTGGAGGGGATAATACCAGAACGCTCAGCATTGACACAAACCGTGATAGACACACTTAAGCAGGCTGAGAGAGGATGAAAAAGGCTTTCCTGAGAAGAGGTGGTTTGAAAGCAAAAGAAAAGGAAAATGATGAACAAAGATTTGGAGAGGCCAAACGCCCATGTATACAGAGCTCCAAGGACGTATCTGTTTACTTTGTTTATAGGGTTTTGAGATCCCTCTTCCCCAAAAGTAAATTAAACGGTCCAATAGAGCAGAATAGAATCTAACTGACTCCACTAAAACCGTCCTTTGTGAGGAGCTTATTTCATCTCTCAGGATATAAAACCCTAATTAATGTCTGATGTTGTATTTTACAGCATGTTAATGGTATGGTGTAAAATAATAATTCAACGATAATGTATGTCAATGAGTTTCTATAACCAAACATATGATACAGCAGACAAAGTAACTTCATTCAGGCTAAAACGTTTCTATTGTAAATATAGACATGGCCACTTTACCACCACAATGACTTATATCACTGACAGGACTGGATTAATCACTCTAGTCATACTAGTACAAATATCACATTGTAACATTCCCTTTACTGCATTCATTCCAAAATTTAAAATCAACAAAATGATGGTTTTGTGCAATTTTGTTTTTTCATATTCTTGTTGAGACTTACAATAGAAAAATAACTTTCAATCCCGCCCATTGCTATGGATACAGCAAGCACCAGGGGAGCTCATTAATAACAATGACGACAAAAGAAATAACCTGCCAATCATTTGAACTGGTAATTTTAAAGCTCACTCATTTCCAGGTCTATTTTCTTTCATAACATACTGCTTCACACCTTGGTCACATACAACACGAAAGTAAAAGCCATCAATTCTCTCTCTTCAAGAAGTCAGTCAAATTGTTGGACAGGAAACCCTTTTATTTCCTGTATTGCTACTGTATATAATAAGTGGGTATGACAGATTCAATCGCAGGCTGATCGCTTTGAGGACTGTAGCTTCTGTACATGGGTCATGCAAACTAACCATCAGGCCACTGGTTCCCCTTGGGTATGACATTTTTAACATTGACAGTTACCAAACTGTCAGGGATGTTTTTCTTGTTTTTAAACGACCTGTCCTCTCACCATTAAACCATTGTATCCAGCAAAAACACACAATAGCAGGATAAATACCAGAGCACAAACTAGGGGAAACTGTTACGTACCTATAGGCATCAAACTAATTATCGTCAAATGGTGGTGTCACACATTTATGGAACAAATTACCAGCACTTTTCAGAGACCCAGACAACTACTTAGGCTAAAACAGAATTCAAACATTTTTGAAAATCAAGGAGTCATGTTTAAATATCTAAAATATTTTGGATTTCCCTCCTCTGATGCCCATTCCCGAGGGGCTTCTGGCTCATGCTCTATTGTTTTTCCAGCATAGTGTATGTGGTTCTGTTACTAGTTATGTGTACATGTTGTTTGTAAAACTTTTTGTGAGTTTTTCAGTGCACTGTGTTGTGGTCAGTCCTGTTGTAAAATGTGTGTTAAGTACCTGCTTTAGGATTACGGATGTAATTTAGCTTTGATGCTAAATGACACGTGCTGCTGTTATGTCGATTAATGCGCCATGTCCTGATTCAATTAGTTCAATACATTATACCTAGCCTGTATAAACAAACAGGTTCACGCAAGTCTTTAGTCTTTATTCACATGTGTTGGGTGTTTAAGGGCTTAAGATAATTCAAGGCTTGAAGCATTGACTCGTCATGTGAAGTCAGACACAGCTAAGTAACTGAGGTCAAGTCCTCTTTAACCTGCAGGCTATTCGTGCAGCCTTTGAACCTTGCTTCCCCTTCACCTCCAAACCCACAGCATCAAATCACTGGGCTTGGACAGTAAATTGATCAGGCTGCTTGTTCAGGCTTCACTATTTTTAACAGTTATGTGTGTTGTATCCACCACTGAACTCTTGGAGAAACTCTTGAATGTCAATCTGTCCCTTTTTTAAAACCATTATCTAAATTCATCAGGGATTAAATATGCTGAAATTAGCAATTCACATCATGTACTGTTTCATGAGCTCACCCTAGCCTCCTCTGTATTTTGCACTGTTAGATGTCAAAGTTATCAAATGTAGACAAACCAGCTTTATGTTTATTTGTGGGATTAATGATCTGATAGTGTAACGTAAGCGTGTCACAAAAGCAATGGATTTACCTTTCCTCCATCAGCATTGTACTCCTTTTCATTGACATCCAGAAGACGAGCCAGGCCAAAGTCTGTGATCTTGATGTGGTTGGGAGATTTGACCAGGACATTTCGGGCCGCCAGATCTCTGTGGACCAGCCTACGCTCTTCCAGATACATCATCCCCTGAAACACACACAAAAAAAACACAAGGAGCTATTATTTTCTATGGTATTCAATTCTATACAATGCACCTATCTGCAGTCATGAGTTTGCTCTGCTTAAGCCACACACATGCATGTATGACTCCTGTTCCACATCACCATGTGTCTTCATCATCATCACTAAGAACATAAAGACCCCATTAGATTTTCTATAATTATATGTTATCATCATTACCACCACATTGTTTTTTTTTATGGTTATAATTCTCATCAATCAACAACTAGAGTGTGGAAAAGCCCCTCTTTAATGCCAAATGCTTGACGATGCAATAACAGCCGAATCCATAAGCATCAACCCAGAGGCAGGTTTTCAATTATAAACGGGACCCAGAGGAATGACGAATGTTGGAGTAAAACTTTTCATTCAATACGTTCACTGGACAATAGAGAGAGAAAAAAAAACACCACCGTGCTCTTTCTCCCTGTCCGCACTTTAATTAATAATGATTGTTTGCCTTCAACAAAGGCAAAGACGTTTTCCTCTGACATTCTTGGATGTTCTAACAAAATTCCTTATCATTAAAGTATGAGATGTATTTCTATGGGATCTTTGCTCCTATTTTTTATAGGCCAAACATGATATATAAATGAATCACCCACAAAAACATTTTCTTTTGAATATATATTGCCATTAAAGGAGCTATATTTACTCTTTGTACATTGGAATGTGTTATTAGGACTATCAGCACTAACTAGTTAATCACGATTAATTAAGGTTATCACGATGAATCACATGCTATTTTGTCCCTTTAGGTGCACCGTACATAAGCCTCGTCAGGGTCTCCCCGTAGTCACAGTGATGGAAAAGAATGGTGCTGCTGCATGCATTTGAATGTCTCATTTCAAAGTAAAACGATCTCAGATAGCTCAGTTGACGAGTCAAAAGTAATATCCACTTTGTGACATCACACATTTCACTTGTGGATCCGTAATCAGTTCCATTTTCCGCGGTTAAGTTAATGTCGTAACCTACGATCTACCAGAAGGTCCTTACTTTATTTCAAAATAAAAGCAGAGTTGAATTAAATCAGCAAGTAAAGTACTCTCAGCTAAAGAAAGTACAAGAATTCTAAATAAAAGCCTAAGAATTCTTATTTTAGAATGTGAAATAGTGGAATTTCAAACATGCAATAAAAAATGTGATTAATCACGATGACATTTTTTGATCGTCTGACAGCCCGAATAACAATACATAAAAATGAGTATTGTTGATAGTAAGAAAAACATTTTCCATTTGGAGAGCTTTTCATAAACTTTGACGTGTCAGCCTTAAAAAAACAATATAAAACTGTCGCACATAAATAAATCCAGGTATAAATGTAGATAGAAATGTGGGTATCCAAATAGCCACAAAGTGATTTAAGAACTGCTCTGTATCATGTGTAAAAGCTTATTGACATCTTCTGCCATGTATCTAGAGTCAAACCTCTAAACTACATCACTTTCAGAAGGCGCTCTAAAGAGAAAGAAAGATAAAAACTTGAAGGGTACGAAAGAAGAGAGAGAAAAATGTGAAATTTAAATGTGACAAGTAACAGAAGCTACTTGGATTTAGAACAGCAAAACAATGCCTCTATTGAAACCATTACAGATTAGGTTTACCTGAATGGGATTCAATGGAATGAAAGGAGGAGTGGATGGAGGAGGAGCGAGAGGAGGGGTTGGAATTGGTGGAGTCGAGCGGTGGCAGTCTGAGAGGTGAGATTACATTGCTCAGGCTATAATCACAATGCCTCATTTGGCTACCTGCTGGGGGAGGACATGTATTTCCAGCACACACCTGCACATTTACACACAGACTCATGCATACTTGCAGAAATGCTACTCCTGTGGAGATACACCTACATGTGTGTATATCTGTGGGTCTGTGTGTTACGAGGGTTAGAAAAGGAAAATCTTTGTTGGGCTGGAAAATGAATCTCAAAGCACTCAAATCATCAGTTGAGTCAGACCATACAAATATATCCAAAGGACTGGCCTCCAAAACGGTTGAAGATTTTGTCATGCTATTTTAAGATAATGATTTTAATCTGAAAAAAAAAAAATTGCCTCTTATTTAATTTTTCATTCTGACATCATTTTTGAGATGCCTGTTTGATGGCTGGATGGATAGCCAAACAAAGGTCCTGTTTGTAACCATCAGACAGTCAAACTTCTGTTCTCGTTATAGCTATCAATGGCAATTTTGCAGTTTCCCTGGTTCCTTGTGTGTTTCTTGCCACTTATGTGTTATATAGCGAGCAGAGAAGGAGGGATGGATTATTTCTGTTCGGGTGTTTCATTTTGTTCTGCATGTCTGCTTTTCAGGTCTCGTTAAGCAAACTGTTGCATAAAGTGCAAAAAAGGTTTCACATATAATGAGAGAATAAGGAAACTTGGTGTGTGCATCACTGTCTCACTGATGACATAAGTATTGAGTAGTGGTTTTGTATAGGTTTATTTTTGAGCTATGTATGCCTGTATTTAGAGACAGGACAGTGGATAGAGTCAGAAATTGGGGGGAGAGAGAGAGTGGGGAGTGACATGCGGGAAAGGAGCCACAGGTCGGATTTGAACCTGGGCCGCCCGCTTTGAAGTCCACAGCCTCCGTACATTGGGCATGCGCACTAACCACTACCAGCGCCAAGTAGCCAATCATTTTAAACTAGGCATTTAACTACATTTACTTTAAGTCATTTAATTTGCTACAAGCTGAACAGGCTTTAGTAAATGTTTACTCAGCTGCTTATTTTTGCTTTCAACATATAGTCCATGTAAGAACGTTAAGCAGCTTAATACACATTTCTAAAGTCTATATCTCTTTTATAAAACTTTAATAAAAGGAGTGTTGACATTCATTGATGAACATCCTGTATGACTTCTGCAAAAGTTTGCTGATTACATGTCTGACCCAAAGGAACCTGATGCATTAGTTTGCGACAGAGGATTTCAATGTAGCAGAGGTTCATATGTAAATAAGTTAATGACCTCACCTGACACAGACCGTCACAGTGACGGGGGGTAGTGCTGCTGTGTGACCAGATGTTCAAAGTCAAGGAAGAATACATGTCAGCAAAAGGGGCACATAAATAGACCCCTGTAAAGCTGATCAACATGAAAACACATTGGGATAATGTTTAATTTTCCTTTATTTAAGTCAGATCTTTTATTCTCTCTTGCAAGCCCTCATAGCTCAACATGGTATACATAAGGAGAGTAAAATACTTAAGATTTGAAAAAAATCACATGATGCCCTTTTCCCACATCTCCCACATCATTGAGTCTGTGAATGTGTGTGCCACTGCCAGCTTTGTGACAGATTCTTATTTGTACATAAATCGTGCCCGGTAATCTCCTCAATTTTCAAGACAATTAAGCAGTGGAGGGAGAGCGGACGACTTGGCAAACCGTGATTTTTAATTTGCCAGCACAATGAGATTGAAAGGGGGAATTGATGGAAGTGTGCAGGGAGGGAAGTGGCTGCAGACATGCGTGAGCGACCTTTTTTTTTTTCTTCTCCTTCTTTTTCTACTCGGTCGCTCACGTTTACTGCCCTCCCATGTGGACACGGTGAGAAGAAGTTACTGCCAGAGGTTTGTAATTGCATCAAACCTGAATGTGACAACCAGGGAAATCCTAGCTGTAGAAACTGCATTTTAGGTAAGCTCACCACCGGAGGAAATCAGTGGGCTTCAGACAGACTCTGTTATGATCGCACCTCCAGACTACAGCTGCTATCCAATCAGAAAGGATCAGGCTTGTGCCTTACATCCTCTGCAAGGAGAATTTTTATGGAACAGCAAACCAAGGAAAATATATCTATGTCTATCTAAGACAAGGCATTCTTTGAATGACAAAGAATTTCAGAAAAATACTAAAATAGTACTAAATAAAATGTCAGGTTTGTCACAAAAAACAACAGAATGTTCCAGGCTTTTTACTACCACAGCACTACATTTTCACATTCTGAACAGTTGTAATTATTTTAGTTTTTGCACACTGAAGGATCAACATTTAGACAATGTTTATATTTTTATGCAATAACTACCTGAGCCAAAAAAGGTGCAATTTTAACCCATTCTCATATTCTTATTTTTTAAATCAACAATGAACTGTTTTGCAAAGAGATACTGAGTTACTGATTTCTTCCTGACTTATGGTAACTTTCTCTATAACAAAGAAAATAAACATAATTATTAATGTAAATAACAGTTTTTAAGATTACTTACACACTTGAAATAACGCACAGTGGTTAAAACTTTACATACGAGGAGCAAAACAACAGCACATATTTGCACAACTACTAACTACACATTCTCAGCCTTACACTACACACAGTGTTTATAAATCCCCAACACAATCATCTTCATTAGACACATTCAAAAGTGAAAGGCAGTGTGTGTTAACACCTCAACACTATGAAACTAAAAGAGCACAATCAATTAGCAATTTCACAAGCACTAGTGAAGACACCTGTAACCATCATACCACACAGAAATCAGAGCTCTAACACAAGAGGCAGGTTTGTGCACAACAATGGAGGACAACTTTGAAGAACGAGGAGGAGGTGTTTGCGTAAGAGAAGGATGAGGAAGAGGAACAAGAGGAGAAAGAGGAAGATGAGAAGGAGCATGGACAGAGGAGAAAAAGGCAGCATAGGAAGACAAATAGGAAGAATGAAATGAGAATAAAGAGGAAGAGTTGTGGCTAGAGGACAAGACAGAAGCGACAGTGTTCTTACAGATTAAATCAGAGCTGCTTGGTCAACTATGTTGTTTACTCAATGCTTGCACGTTCATAAGATCATCCTTGGAAATGTCAAACACATACAGTAATGTTGTTTTTATACTTAGCATGTATCATTAGAAAAGTAGAAATGTTGAACATGTTTTAGATTTAGCACAGCTGTGTGCAGTTGGCGTTGCAAAGATCAAATCTTTTGGTGTTTGTGTTCAGAGTTTGGAAGCAGAAGTATAATTTTCTGAAGATTTTAGTTTAGATTGTAGTGCTTGACGTTTTGTACTTTTTGTACATGTTTTAGATTTTTATGTGTGGGGTTTTGACAAATAGGGCCCTAGTTTCAGTAACTGTGTTCATGAAATAGTGAGAAACTGTATCAAAAAGAAAAACTAAAGAAGATGAAGGGAAGGTGAAAAGGGCTAAAGAAGCGCTATTGGTCAGTACGCAGTTTGCATAACTGTCCCATTACAAGACAGACGAGGAAAATAACTACTCTCTCAGAAAACACTCCGACCAGCCGTGGTTTTTATGTTTATTTCACAGACTCGTGAACAGAACCTGAATCAATGACACAGTCCCCAGATGTTTTGTGAAGACAGATTTTGAAGGGATGGCAAGGGACAACGGATTAAATCAATAGGAGGAGAGTGAGGAGATGTGGCATTTATTTTTCACCAACTGGCACTTTCCCCTGTTATTTACTTGGGCAAGGTGGACAAACACACACGCAAACACCCTTTCACACAGAGGCTGTCAACATGCAAGGGCACACACACACACACACGCACACACACACACAGAGAAATCTATAATCTTGTGATTCATCCTGATTCAATGTTATTCATGAGGAAACACTTTTAATGAGATAGAACATCCTACTGAGGCTCTAAACCTCTTGTGTGTTCTGTGTGTCTGTGAATGTGTTAGGTGAATCATGTTTATTTTTATTATATTGATTCCATGGTAGAGATGAAAGCACTACACTGCTTGCAGTCTGTTCACTTACTGTTACGTTTGCCATATATTTGGCACATGCTTACATTTGAGTATCATTTATCATGATAATTGACACCATCTACAAGGCTTTTTCTTTCGATTAGCATTATGACTAATGAGACTCATGCTGGCGTGTAAAGATGTTCATTAAAACCAGTCCAATATTTTGGGTTTAGATTCAACCCCTTTTTTGTCGGGTAATAAGCACCCGAGATTTTAGTAAAGCCTTACTCATGCATGCCATCAAAAAAGCCATCACATTTCCAAACACTTTTGCTGAAACTATAACCAGTAATAGAGCTACTATCAAGGATAAAAGTCCATTGTCTTGAACTTGAATATGTTTTTATATCTGCTGGTGTCCGTAAAGAAAGAAACTGCACTTGGCTGATGAAAGTTTGATGGTGGTTGCAGCCAAAGACTGTTTAAAGTTTGTCAACATGAAAGCTCCTGAAAAGTGAAGCCAAAATATTTTGAGCTCCTCCTAGTGACCGGCTGCCGCACAGGTCACAAAGCCTGCCTCCATGTTGACAGATGGTACATGGGTCAAACTAAAAGCTCAAAAAAACATGTCATTTTTTTGCTCAAACATAGTTTCTACCTTCAGAGTTAGCTCTTCATACACTGATTTAAATTCAAGTGATACTTTTTCAGAAAATGTTACTTGTAATTCGTTTTCTCGTGCCATCAAAAGGAGTACAACCACATGATTGACAACTGTCAAATGTGGCTCCTGTGATGCTGTGTGGACCAGATTAGCATACTAGAGTAATTGTTAAGTTAAGCGTGTATTTTGTTTAGTGGAAGGGATTGAATGTGACTACCGAGGCAGAGTCTATGGGGCAACTCTGGCTCCAAATGATGTCACCAGAGCAATTTTTCAGCAAATATAATTTGCCTTCACTTACGTACAACTGGAGGTGGGGACATGTTGTCCATCTTTATATACAGTCAATGTTTACTGATTACCCTGTAAATTCATCTTCAGGAGTTGTTTGTCTTTAGTACTGTCAAACAACAGATTCATTAATAAGCTCCACTGGTAATACTGAACTCTGGTCATTCTTGTCAGCTCTGATACTGTACTTGCTACCAGTCAGAGTGCTAAGCTAAGCCAAGCTTAGCTAATCA
Source organism: Labrus mixtus (assembly GCF_963584025.1). NCBI lineage: Eukaryota > Metazoa > Chordata > Actinopteri > Labriformes > Labridae > Labrus > Labrus mixtus. The sequence continues at coordinate 22,750,192 of NC_083624.1, forward strand.
AATGCTGGCCTTACCCCTGTCCGTATAATTACCTTCATTTCTCTCACCATATAAAAGATTTAGATAATCAAAGGCTATATTTTTTTAAATAAGGATATTATAATAAGGATTTGTTGTAGTGGAATACTATACGTTTCATTTCAAGCACACAATAAAAGACCTGTAAAAAACAGCTGTGAATGAGAGCAATTACATTCTAAATGCCAAAGACTCAGAATCATGTGTGTATGACTCATCTATACTGTTTTTTTCTGTTGTATTGTACAGCCTCATTTGCTGTTTTTAACTGGGCTTCCAGTATTTCTGGAGGGCACAGGGTGTTTGGTGAATGTCTACTTCTGTTTTGTCATATTGTGAGTATCATTGCAGATTTTTTGGGATTCTTTACACTGGTGCAGTGTCTGCTTGACGTAGTGCATGTTTAATGTATGGTTGTGATATAAAAAGATCTCAGTAGGCAGGGGAGAAGGTGAATCACTGTTTAAGGAATGAGGTGAAACGAATCAGATCAACGTGGAGGAGAAGCTGAGAGAAAGGGGGGTGAAATGATAACACAATAATGATGAAAGCAGGAGGCTTTCATTTCATTTTGAGCTCCCGTGTCAGAATGAATTTAGCAAATGACATTAGGGGGCAGCTTGAATATGAACAATTTGTCTCTGCTCAGACTGTGTTAGCAGAGTGTGATGGGAAACCTCGTCCGTATACATTTATTCCCTCTGATCAATGCTTTATCCACTACCTGAGTACTTGTAGCATATTGCAAGAATTGTCCCTCTTATGTGGAAACATACACAAATAGGCTCAAGAGTGAAACCAACTATTCACAATATGCTTTAACCTTTTTTCAATTAAGCATCAGATGCCAAAAGACATGTAACTCTAGTCAGAAAAAAATGTGGCCTCTTACTTTCTGCCTAAATTCTACAAATCTGCATCCATTTTTAACTCTGATAAAAACATTAACTTCCTCATTAAGAAACTCAAAATAACCACCAATTACAGAATATATCAACTAACCACTTGATTTTAGACGGTATTCAGGCGCTGCTGTTTGGGAGTAAATATTATCCATTAAAAGCATACAACAACCAATACTATGGTACCAGTAGTTTCAATTTCTTTAATATCCCTCAAGAAACAATCTCTTGAAAATTTAATTTGATATCGCTCCAAAGAATGAAAAGAAAACCCACATGCACACATGTTTAATTAACTCAATCAAGATATGAGAACCAATTGTTTACATGAAAAATATGGATCAGACATGCTGAACCTAATCTCAAATTTGAATTACTACTCTCTCAGGACCAACCTATCCAACTAGTAAGCCCTTTTTTCAAAACTAGGTCTGCTTAACACATATTGTCTGATGTGTAGAATGTTTTATGTGGAATTCACTTATAGCTCTATCACTGCATTACAAGAGCAAACCATGATGAAAACATTGGTACTCATATCACACAAATGTTTCAGAGTTAAGTCTTTTGTATGTTTCTGCACAACTGAATTCAGCTTTTTAAACCACCCATTTATTGACTCTGGCAAAACAAAGCTGTTTGTGTGCATTACCATGCAGAAACAATACTTAGGAAGTTACTCCTGTAACTTAGTTCATTTGCTTTTTACCCTGGATATGGCGGAGCTGGGCCATTGCGAATTGTAAATGGACTGCAACTATATGGAGCCTTTGTGGTCTTCCTAACACTCAAGATGCTTTTAAGTAATGTCAACATTAACATTTTCAAACATATATACTGCACTTTTCTTTCATGCTCTTGATGCCATCTATCATCACATTGACACTTTCACCCATTGGAGCAATTTGGGCTTCCATATCTTGCCCAGGGTTACAGGACATGAGGGCCAAAGGGCCCGGAACAAACCACCAATATTCAGATGAGTGGTGGACCCGCTGTACCACAGGCATCGCGCTACGTCTGCCATACTTCCTACGACACAGCCAACATAAGGCCTTCAATATTTGGGGCTCTTCTTTGATTGACATCACATGATGAATTTAACGTGTTCCGAATTAGGTTAATGGTAACATAACATTTGTGAATAACTTTATCATAATGTTGAATATATATTGTGCCGCAGGTTAGCTCTAACTAGTTGGCTTTACTATTTGATTTGGGGTTCTTAGAAGATTTTCTTTGTCCAGGTCTTGGCCAGACACAAGTTTCATCAACAGATATGCATAAGTACATTCAGCAGAGTTGATGTTTGTTGTCATGGAGGGTTTAATCATGAATCTTTGGTTAACATAAATACAAGCCATATCATATTATTTAATGCCCATAATTTTCAGGAATTAATTCAGTTCAGTTTAAACAATCAGTAGGCCTACTAAAAACTGTAAAAGTTTTTGATAACATTAGATAGATCCATTGATACTTTGGGACCCGTGAATGGGGATAACAGGAAACTGATTTGTAGAAACAAAAAGGTGAAATGACATGTAGTGCTCGGAAAGATTGTGTATAATTTAATGGCAGTGGTAGCCAACTTGGGGGACCAGGTTATGATTCTGAAGGAGAAATGGATTCCAGTTGTGTTTTTGCAGCAGAACTGTCAAGCAGACATCACTGCAAATAGGATTCAACCTCTTCCCTGTATCTGTCACTGTGGTAGCTGAGCAGGGATTGACCTCCCTTGGCCACGGCTGTTGATTTTTTCCAGTTAACATTCCTGCTGTCATAGAATTCATATCTTGGGCTTCCTGTTGAATAATAAAGTCTGAATTAAATTTCATCCCATGAATCTAAGTGCTTGGTCTGAGATCTTGCAGAATTGCAAAGTTTTGTATGGAGTCAGACTTTTTTTTAAAAATTGTATTAATTGCTTTCTTTACACCAGGGAAAGAAAGGAACAGTAAAAACAGGTTTCATGATATAACTTGTGAAGAAAGTACGATTGGCAATACAAATTAAAGAATGGAGGGACCGAGGGAATAACAGAAAAATCCTCATCAACTTTCCATCAAGTATCCACATACTTTTTCTAATTCTACAAAATATTTGGTCTCTACCTCTATACTTGCTATGTTTTGGCTTGAAGAGAGAAAATAATCTAATTTTGTTTCAAGTTAAATTAGTGTTTAGATATGGGTTACCTGCAATTGCAATTGTGAAATGAACAAAAAACAAAAACCTGAGACAGTTAATAGGAGTAAAACAGTGCCTATTGAGAAAAATAATAAAGTCAGGCTTATATATTCGAAGCCCTTCATCCAGCTGGCTCCTATGAATGAATGTATGAAGACCCTTTGACCTCAGCAGCCACAGGAGGAGGGACAAAGAGAAAAGCCAAAGTAGAGATAGTGAGACAAAGAACTACGGGACTGCAATGTAAAAACACTCATTTAAAGCTTGTTTAGGTCAGAATTGTGTGTAAATTGTAACTTTCTAGTTTGCTCACAGTCATAATTGTTGGCAGTAACACAAAGGATGTACAACAATCCAACACATTCAGTATTTCTGGCCATATTTATAATCCATTTTGATGACAGTTATGGTCACTTGTGTATGGAAATTTAAATACACACTCATGCCAACTGGTTTTTTGCAGTGTGAATACATTAACTTGTAACTTGGCAGGTCAAGCTTCTACATTCATGATGAATGCTGAAAAGGTGCGGTTTCCAAATCACCTTTACAGCATTCATTGTGATGTAATATAAAGAACCAAAGTGTTGTGTTTCATTTTGTGTTTTATTTAAGACAGGGGAGGCTCACAGATTCAACGGTTCAGCTGACATTGAAATAATAAGACAAGAACAAATGTATAAACATTATTTTAAATTAGCAAAATTCTCAAGCATTCACCTAAACAGCCTTTTTTAATGTACATTTCTAGTTCAATGTGGGACTTTTATGCCACTGTGATGTGTCTATCAATGCAGATGTCAGATGCATAAAGATGGGATGTAGTTTTCCCTCCACTAAGCCCCTATCAGAGGTAGTGATGGAGGCTAAATCGAAGCTTGATCCAAAGGCAACTGGCCTTAGAAAGATCTTGAACACGTTTCACCTCTGCTCCAAAAGGCTTCTTCAGTTCTAAACTAACTGGTGGAGAGAGCTAGAAATGTAAGCCTCTGTGAGGCATTAGCATGCTAATGATCAAGGATGGTCCCGTGTGTGGGTCATTGGGGGTCACATGTTCCAAGGAGGGACTGGGGCTTCAGTTGATTTGTGAGAGAATTCAAAACAGCATTGTAAGTTGGTGATAGATGGTGTCCCTCTGCTAAGGGATAGTTTATCCTTTTTAACATAAATGGCTTCGTAGTAACAGAGGCCTAACATGGGACCAAATGTTGATCAATATAACCTGGTGGAATCTGTATGGCGAAAAAAGATTTGTGATGTCTGATGACGTATTATTTGTGTGACCAAAAACTAGGGTTGATGGAGTCTGTCTCTTTGTACCATGTTGTTCAAAATGCAGAGCAGATTCTGTACACTGAGATAAATTAAAACTTGACAGTGGACAATGGATTTATTTTTTTTTTTTTTTTCTGGGGGGTAGATTTGCATCAAAGGGGGGTCTAACTTGCGTCCAATGCGTACAGGACTGTAGTCTCTGTATACTGGGCACCTAATTACTCTGTGGTGTATCTACTTATTGTACTAAACTGGTGCCACAAACATTATTGTATATTTCAAGCACTTGCCGCTGCTGTTGCCTTTTGTATGCCTCACTCTCGATGATGATGATGATGCTATATTTCATGTCATGCCTGTCGCCTCCCATCTGTTTCCGTACTGCCGGGACGCAACGTAAAATCACAGTCTAGGACACCTTTATAGGCACTGAAGAATCAGTGTAACAGTACAAACGTATTACAATGGAGGAGCACCTTTATAGCACTTTTGTGGTATCACTTCGTGTAAAGGGGTAAAGATTAAACTAAACTAAAGTCTGCACATCACCAGCTCCCCATGAGAGAGCATGAGGGAAGAAGGTGGGATTCTCCTGTCTCAACAGCATGTGTGGGTGATGCATTTGTGAAAATTAGAAATGTCAGATCTGCCAAACTGTCCAATAAAACATGAAGTAATATTTGCAATATTTTACCCAGTCAATTTGTTGTGGTTGTCTTCAATTCTGATGATGCAATTTGATTATTTTTGTTTTTGAACATGATCACTTCCTGATGTTTTTATAATAAAGTTTGCACTGGCAACAGGCAAAGCAGGAATATCTGCATCATGTATATGTGAAGAATCCCCCTTTCAAAAAAATGTTCTTACTCCGTCTCTTTCCTTGATCTAGATTATTTTACTCTATGGGGGTGTGCAGCTCTGTGTTGTGTCTGACGTATATAAGGAAGGTAGGAAGCTGGGCAGAAATAGAAGAGATATGACGGCGTATCATCGACATCTATGGTCTGTTGGGGTCTGAGGGGTTTGGTCGAGAGGGTGGAATAAAGGGCAGGATCTGCAGAATAATACGTTTAAGACCAAAATAGAAAAAGGACACATAAAGATCACACGCCGTGAGGGCAGGGGAAATACAAACACTCAGCAGAAACACGTCCGTCTTTCCTCTTCATAATTGAATCATCTCATACTGATGGGTCAGAATGAAAGACTAGGCGATGGTTTGGAAAGGGCGCGATTCCGCGACTCATTCTTTCAGTCTCTGTCTCTGCAGGGGCATCAGTTCACTAAATTCAAAGTGAATTCCCAGCATCAAAAATCCTCTAGGGACAATTTAACTTTCACATAGCAAAAGGATACAAGGGCTAGAAGCAGCGGGTTCAAAGTTCATGTAGGGCAACAGATGGAGGAAACAGTGTGTCGTGCAGCAACACTTTGTGGCAAAATGTCAAAGATATGGAGGGCTTTCTCACTGCCATGTAAACCAAATGGATATCACTTTGTATTTAGTTCCTTGCATACCTTAAACTCAACCTTTATTATATTTTTAGTAGCTACTATACATACAAATTCTGTGCCCATAGCTGTTGGGATAAAAAATTACAGTTACTTGTTCAACGCTATGAAGAGACATACAAGTGAAATGTGTCCAGTGATGTGATTTTAATTTTTGGTTGTACTTGATTTTTGCTCTCTATTATATATATGATATATGATAACAGTACAGACAGCATGGATTTATTTGACCTGTGAAGTGTTTAAACTTACATGGTTTTTGTTTTTTTCTCTCTTTCTATTTTGGGTGCATCTCCTTTTTTCTTACTTTTATATATGTTTAAATTTTGCACTGTTATTATTTAATGACTGTCCTTTGTCTCTCCCTGCCTGAGCCAATGGTGGCAACATTGCACAATATTGAACACTTGCTCATTCTGGGCCAGCATAGAACCTGGCTGTGGGATTCTAGGAACAGCCAACTCCTGTGGCAGACACATGCCTGTAAATAATTCAAACACATCCCAATATTGTTGCTATGAGTTTAAATGTTGTGTTGTAATGCAGAGAAGCAAACACGTAGCAGGATAGGTCGATGGTGAGAGAAGAGTAACTGCAGGTAAAAACAAAAAAAGTGTTTCTCCATGTGTCTGAATGCATGTGTTACAGATTGTGGGATGCTGCCTTGCTTCCTGTCAGTTTACCGCTACAGAGTCACTACTGCCAGCATGCGGGTGCGCCATGCCCCCACAGGCACGTTTGGGATCAGGTGGCATATTCATAACACACGCCAACAACATGACCTTGTCCTGGAAGGGCCCGCACATGCCCAGTGACGGGGGCAAGCAGGGCCAACGGGGTTAGCGGGAGAGGAGGAAGAATGAGACACCAGATGGAGATGTTAATGCACTTGGCATGGTGTAATCCACTGCCGTCCCTCTCTGTCCTGCTCTTTCTCAATTTCAGTCTGTCTCCGTCTCTCTTACGCTCTCTGCCAATGTGTACACACAGCAGAAAAATGTCATTCTTAAAGTGCCATAATGAAATATATGAGTGGTCAGCTTCTATCGACTGCCAAAAAAGCGGCAGCCACATGATCAGCTCTCTGGAACAGACCCACTCAATTTGTGTCCTCCTCAATTAAAGGAGTCTGTAATTTGCAGTGGGTAAATCACAACAGAAGGAGCTAAACTGGCTAATTACAGTGGCGAGCCAACCACATTTCTGATGAAGTAGTATTAAAAAACAGGCTAAATACTGTTATAATGGGTAGACATATTTGTATACTTAAACCGATCTGATTGTTAGACTTTAATGCCCTTAGAATATTCTTATGATGTGGTAGCTAAATATAACATGTTTGTATGAATGTTGCTTACAGCTACATGTAAGCAATAAAACAATGAGCTCACTCAATTTAGAAAGATTTCACCTTCATGCAATTTTGATAATTATTTGCATTATATCAAATGTATGAAACCAAATGTTGCCGGTGTGGAATTACCATACCAAAAGGTGTTCAATCTGTTGTTGATATGTTGTTACACAATGTTTGCAAAATGTTAGGGGTGTGTAACTTCAGCTACACACATGCAAACAAAGAAAAAAAGAACTTGTTCAGGTAAACACCCAGTAGGTCATGCCAGCTGGACGTTTTGTGTTCTGTCAGGCTTTTGTGATCTAAAATGGGAAGGTAAAAAGCCAAAGTGATTGACCCATCACTGTTGATGTTCACTTTGAGTGATGCGTCTGCTGCTACCATGGCAACTTCTTTTTGCTAGTGCAAAACTAAGATTTCTGCACTCAACAGATGATAATGTCACCAAACTGTCAGGTGAATATGTTGAAGCATTACTGAGTTACCACAGAAGATGGAAAGTTTGTGTATAACTTGGGAATTTACTGCATGCTGTAGCTTTTGCAACTGCATTACAGGGGTCGGATCAGAGTGAAAAACAAACCTGAAATCACCTGCTCACTTAGGCATTGAAGACACAAATGAACATAAATTCAGTTCCAGAGAAGAGAAACAAAATTAAAGTTATTTTTAATTTGGTCTGTTTTTCCGGTTTTGCTCTATGGGGATTATGCTCGCTGGATTTTGGATGATTCTTTTTCTCTTATTTTGGTTTAAAAAAGGTTTTGCAGCTTCTGTCAGCGTGCTCTTCCATGATGAAACAAAGTAGTGATCAGGGTTTTAATACTCCAAGTATGGTTTTGAATAGTTCTGCTTTTTTGCTGGTAATTTAGAAATTCGAATTCGGTCGAAAAATCTGTTTCCGTGCATGTGATTTTTTCCAAATAAGCTTAAGCTAGGTGTAAGCTTTTCTTTACAACTGTCAGTCATTTACTCTTTACTCTGTCAAGATGGACACGTTGACAAAAGTAACCCTATCTAAAGAGAGAGGGAAGGAGAAAGGAGAATGGGAAAGAAGAGAAGAGAGACTGAAATGTTCTACTTTTGACCACATGTATTCAAATTTAAACTTTGTTCAGGCCTAGGACTCATATTAAACAGGAGAAACATGAATCCGTTGAGTCATTGTCTTGAAAAGTGTATCCCACCTCAGAAATGTCTGAACAAAATAAATCCATCTTGCATTTCCATGTGCATGTTTGGAATTTTAAAATCAAATAGCAATGTCATGTTACTTGGACACACACACACAAGTAAACCTGTACCCAACCTTTCCCATAAGGATGATTCCTTTATGCACATCTTAATTTGAGCAGATTGTATTTTAGTGTACGACCTTTTGCCTTATGAAACAGTTTCAAAGCCTTTCCTAAAATGCATGGTTGTCACTATAACCCAACATGTTCTTGTCTGATTCATGAAAACTTGATATTTCTGGAGAGAAATGATGTTCTGCCAGCAGCAGCAGCAGCAGCAGCAGCAGCGTGATGCGACATTCTTTCTGTCTTTAATCACATTGGTACAGCTTGTGCGTCTGGCATACGACAAACGAGGTTATGAGTCAGGCACTGAGTGAGGTTGCAGACCGTGAGAGACAGCAGCTATTTAGAGCGATATGTACGTTCATACTAATGTCTTCACTTTTATGAGACAGGACAGTCCTCCATATCTGGCCAGCCATCCATCTGCTTGTGTTTGAGTGTAGGCAGGCCCCGGTCTGTTGGTGCTATCTGGGTGAGGGAGTGTGTGGAGATGGCCTCAGGTTGTTTGTGTAGGGGTGGGTGTGTTGAAACAAACCACTGAGACACCTCTTGAGCAAACATCAACCGTGCTTGATTTGATCTGCAATATAGCCCACAGGAGGGGCCATGAAATGTGTACGCTTCTTCATTTTGAGCATTAACTGTCAGGCGTTTATGAGATGTATTTAAAATAATACAAAATGGAAGCTCCAATGCGATGATTAATACAAGCAATGAGCGGTCTTGACATCCTGAAACACAAAGTCAAAGGCAGAAATATGGCAGAAGAAAACCCTTCTTGTTTAAATATGTGGTGTGGTACATTGGTGAGTGTTATCAAATTGTTAGATATATCCCAAAAAGGAAAAATGATTCCCACTGATTCATTTCTAAAAATGATGGATGGGTAGCAGATTGTTGTGTTACCAAAACAAGTACAAGAATGTGTGGTGGTAAAAACCTCTACAAGAATCTGCTGGTAAATTTGTTTCAGCAGCAAATTAGCTCAATGGAATAAAGAAATTTAAAAAATGTTTTGCAAAAAGAGGCAATCTTCCTTGAAGTAAAAAAAATAGAATTTACTGCAGGCCTTTTCTTTTAGACTATGAGCAAATAAATCCCATAGTTCCCATTGATTTCTTTCACTGTGTTCTTCAGAAGATTTGTAGTTCTTTAGCAAATGATAGCCACAAAGGTAGACTGATCTTCTTTGTGTTTTTGCCTTGTTCTTCTCCTGTGTAATCCTATCCATCCTTTGATGGTATTTGCACATTTCCAACCCTCTTGGTAGGATCCTGGGGGTCTAACTGGTAGAGTCAGCTGCGAGCCTTGTCGGCGCTCACACAGCTTAAGTGAAAAGAGAAAACAGCATGCAACAAGGCTCCCAACTTGCCACCAATCGATAAATGAAATAACTGCCACTTAGACCATTATACCATCCTCTTTCGGGTCTGAAGTAATGAACTGTAATAGAGAAATGATAATAATGATGATAGTCATAATTAGTGGGATAATAACAGGGCAATCACAGGGTGCCATAACGGGAGACATTAACTGTGATCTATGATTGATCTGTTGCTAAGCTGGCAGCTTGGCAATTGAGCGGGAGTTCCGGCGTGATGCGGAGTGTGTATCCAAGTGTATTTGTGGATGTCATTTCAAAACATTAACAAACCTACAGGAAGGGTTGTATTGTAACTCGGCACAGTCAGTCACACACAGAAGCCTTTTTCACGTATGCATTCCTGAGATTTTTGAGAGAATTTCATTAGGACTCTCTCCTGAAATCCACCTGATCTGGTTGTTCACACCTCACAACAGGAGACTATCCATGTTGGACAGGGGTTCTCCTGAGGCAAGACATGATGTAAAATGAATGAAATGAAGCGGTGGACGATACAAGGGTGTCCTCTATACAACACTATAATGAGAGTATTTTTCTTTACATCAATGCTATGTGTAGTTCAACAGAATCCCAGTATCAACAGAAGAGCGGAGAACAACATACTGTTCAACAGGAAATGTAATGCAGCAGTTTAAGAATGTGAACTCGGTCCCTATGGTACCATTCACTTGAGGCATGTTTGCAACTCATGCAACTCACCCTTAAAACGTAAAGAGTTTTTCAGCAGTTTGGTAGAAATGGGAAAGCACTCAGATATTGCCATAAAACCTTGGAATGTCTAATAGAGCTATAATAACATTAACCCCCAATTTCCACATACTCCATGCTCGGCGCTGTCCGTCAGCGCCATACACCGGTGATGTGTGTACAGCTGATCATGACTGCACTCGCGTTCCAGAGACGGATCCAGTGGGGCAGGGCGCGGCGTCCGACAGCAGATTTGGGGGTAAGCCGTCATGAATAGTTTTACCGAAGGGCCATGCATTTACATGATACTTCTTCGGTTATTGGACTTGTCAGATTTATTTTATACTTTTTTATTGGTCCCGCGAGGGGAAATTCATCTTTACGCTGTATGTGTCTAAGAACATGCTACACAAACATAGGCCGAAATACACACACATGCACAAACAGGATCCTATGGACATGCACTAATGGAGAGGTCTCAGAGTGATGGGGCTGCCCCCACGGTGGGCGCTCCTGAGGTGCTCCAATTTCTGGACTGGTCCGTGCCGGGATTTGAGCCGGCGACCCTCCGATTCCCAACCCAAGTCCCTACAGACTGAGCTACTACCGCCCCAGGTATAGATATCTGATAAAGACAAATAAACCAACAAACTATGTGCATGGTAAATTTCAAATGTGCTGCACCATGCCCTTCTATCAAGAGATCCCCCCCAAATACATGGATGTTAGAGACCTGCGAACTGAGGTACTGGCATAACAGTCAATGACAGATAAGGGTTCAGAGTCTTGTCCAAGGACAGTGAGACATGTGGAGGAAAGTGAAAAAATATGTTTTTATATAATGAACGAATCCATCAGACAAAACATAGAAATGCTTCCAGGTAAGGAGATGTTAGTTTATTACATTTTTTATCTATGTGGGTTTCTCCTGGTGAAAACACTTGGTTCTGGTTTACTGACCAGATACTCAAAAAAAACAAAACATGTCTGCAACACGTCTGCAGAGTAAGAATAGAACTACTTTGTCTGTTCTTAGAGTTCAGCCACGGTGTTTCCTCTGCTGTGCTGTGTAGCCTGACTTTCTAGTAAATAATGCACATAGTCCCTCAAGTTCCCAGAAGATAGGAAGTGCATGCATGATATATATTTAACAAGTGTATTAGTATGGGTTCTTGTCTGTGTGCACACAGGTACGTTTTAAAGTGTGAGTTAGGCTGTAGGAGGTTTTTTTATGGGAGGCCTTGGATAGCCTTAGGACAGGAAGCTGCCATCGACAGTGTACAACTTTTCTACTGAGATTTGGGATGTGTTTAGTGTGTATAATCACGAGTGTGCGTCTGTGAGGCCTTTGCAGCCAACCTCAGCTTGCCGAAGGGAGTGCGAGTCGTGTCTGTGTCTCATCGATATGTATAACAAAAGCCATATTATAATGAAAGGATCCTGTCTTGGCCGCGATAAGAGCTGCAACAATGCTCAACTCTTTGCCCCGATATGGACAAACGGGAGAGACAATTTTTTTTTCTAGTTTTGTTCCACTTGCTTCATTTCTCAGATGATACCGATGACACTCCAAAACAACCTTGAGCTGTGACAATTCCAGAGGGCATGCAGGGGGAAGTTAAGAAAAGCAGTGAGCTTTCACAATTTGCCGTTTTGGCTTTTCTGATATGTTTGGATATGAATCTGCACGAGCAGGGTCCACAGGCACAGGGGTGCAGGACTGGGTAAGGACAAGGAAAGTGAAAAACCAAACAATTTGGTTTCATATTCAAATTTCACTCAAACACACACATTTGCATGCTAACAAAGTTCGGATGAGATAAGAAGATTTGTATTAGCATTGGAGACAAAGTCAGTGTAGGTTATGTTCTTCATTATTGTTGTACTTTATGTTATAGCCATTTTAATGTTAATTAAAAAGCACACACACCTTCACAACTAATGCCAGTGACATATCACGATGAAATGTGATCAATCAATGTCTGATACTGCGGAAAAAAAGCCATTCATCAAAAGCAGACCTCATTCAGAAGAATACACTTGAAAAACCACACAATCCCAAAGAATGTAAGAAATATTCTTGCAATCGTTTGTATGGTATGGTTAGTATGGTCTCGGTTTTTTACACCGTCAAAATATAGCAAACTACTTCCAGCATTCAGGGGACTTTTCATGCTTGTTGTGCCATCATGGTAGGCCAGTTTCAAATTGCATATTTGGCACACTGCCTTTAAAATAACTGAAGACAAGACAAAGTGTTCCCACACAGCTGAAGTTTTCGGCATTTTGTCTTCCCTTTAACGGCCAAGGTGAACTGAAGTGTGACGCTCACTGACTTCTGTGAGGATAGGAATATCAGGAACCCCCCCCAAAAAAACCAAAAAACCAAACAAACGAATATTTGAATCCCAAAAGTAATAATTAATTGCCAACCCGACAAAAGAATATTAAAATAGCCAAATATTCGGGTACAGCCCTGACAACATAAACGCTCCACAATTGAATAAACGAGTCAATGATCAAGTATTTCTCAATGCTACATTTACAAACATTGAAATGCATATTTCTGCATTTACATGGAAAAACAATTGATCTAACTTGATATGCGTGGTTTTAAGAGATATGCATGTTTAAAATCAACATATATTTAAAAAAATAAAACATAGCTAAATTATGATTTATGATGACCTGTAGTGTGCCTGCTCGTGCTTCTTGCTCGCAGAAAAGGAACAGAGAGAGAGAGAGAGAGAAAGGGGGGAGAAATTGCAAAGTAGGGCCACGGCACATACGTAACAATGCCCTCGGTATGAGTCAGACACCACAGAATATAACAGATGGTGCATGTCCTTATGCATGACCGTAGAACTTGACCTGCACTCCGACAGCTACATCATGAGTCCACACCCTTTAACAATTTTATTGCTAATTGCAGTGAACCAGAATATGGAGAGGTTGAGATCATGAAAAGGTTTAATGGCATGTTAGTTGTGCTTGACTTTGATTGCTTTTCTCCCCTCACTGTCTCCCTCTTTCATGTAAGTTAAGTGCATTATTATAATACTGCATCAGGTTGATGGTAAGAAATGAACAAATCAAACTCTCTATCAAGAGCTTTCTGGAATACGTTTGGCTTAAAGTAGTTAAAAAAAGATCACAATTATGTAAAGTCATGGTCATAGCTTTGAAAGTATTTCAATTACACAAAAAACAAGAGGCATTTAAATGCAAAATGTCTTGCCACAATAAACATGACATGCTATACTAACTTTTATGCAAATGAGGGCAGTGTAATTAATGAAGTAATTACCACAGTTTTCTATTTACAATGTCCTTGTCTCCACATAAATTTAAAGCCATGAATATGGAATCCATATTTCATAACATTAGAGAGGGACAACAAGTTTCCTCCTTAACATGCCTGTATTTGTTGAAACACAGTAAAGATCATTTATTCTATAATGAGTAATACAGTGGGTCTATTTGTGTGGTGGGGGGTCCTCTGGATTTTTTTTTCGAGTGTCATGTTTAGTATTTTATCTTTCATTTTTTTTGCATTTTTGTAACAGTGTTATACATGAATAATGGATTAATAGAGCAGTCGTTCATCAACTTGAAACACAACTTAAGTTAGTTGGTATTACCAAACAGCAAACTATGAACCAGTATTTGCCAAAAGTCCTTTAGTCAATGGTCAGGCAGACAACTGGCAACATGGAGAGGTGAGATGTCAAGCAGGCCAGCATAACCAAAAAGCAATTTTTTTTACGCACTACAGAGCTGATATCTCTCTCTCCAGTCAATGCTTGTGTTTTAACAGCATGCACCATGGTCCGGAGCGTGCCAGCAGCACCACTCTGCTATGCTCCACTCCAAATACGCACCAAGTCTATTTTCGACGAACCCCCCTGCCAGCACGCGTCAAGTTAAACAAAGTAGATCGACCCGGACAGGAAGTAAGACAAGGAAACAATCGGAGCTTCCTGTCAATTTCAAAATAAAGCATAAAATAGACACTCCCCATCAATATCAGTCAGTCTTTATTTGTATAGCGCCAATTGTAATATAGCAATGACACTACTGTACAAAAAGCAGGTCTTTGTTATGATAAAATACCCAACGTAAATCCATCATGAGCACAGCATTTAGCAATTACAGTGGTATCCCATCATTTAATCAATATTACATTTAAATGAAAAGTAAATCAACCTCAGAAAGAAAGACAAAGCAACATGTTGTTTGCACATTCCTCTCTTTATGTGATCTTGTAGTTGTCCTGTGATCTTGTGAACCCGTGAGTACAGCTGCTCATGGATGTGCTACACTGCACTCACGCACCACAAACAGACCCAATGGGGAAGGGTCAGCGGCTGCACCATAGGACAAAGCAAATCGGTGGCACTAACGAAATGCGGCACACACAGTCTATGTGGCGGTAAGTCTCTAGCAAAGGTCTTCACAGTGTCTTAAACGCACAAATACACCAATCATTCATCAATCCGCCATCCAGGAATTTATGAAGCCAATTAAAGACTCAAACAAATCACGTTTACATACTAAATTTCCATTAACATCCACCTCACATACACACTCGGCCGCTCATTGTTTCATATACACACACACACACACACACACACACACACACACACACAGGGTTTGGGTCAGTTCCAGAGAGGCTGGTGAGCAGGCATCTACAGTGGCAGGCGACTAATTGAAAGTGAAGTGGGTCCAAGCTGTCGCAGCGTTGGCCTTCCGCCTACATGGCTAAGAGATGACAAGCTATCTACCAGCGATAGCACCAGCAGCCTGAACAAACACAACACAACTCTCAAGGCTTAAAACTACATTCACACATGATTACAAAACATGCACTTATATATATATGAATATTCATGATAGCACATACATAAATACATAAAACTGCATTAGCCACCCACATTAAAGTCCAAGAAGTCCATAAACTGGTTTAATCTCACAATAATGCCATATTACCAGCTGCCATAACATGTTTAACAGTCATACATTATAACAATCTGCTGAGCCGTGTCTTTGCATTCCAAACCAATTATAGTGTTACAATTTGTGAAAGAAACAAGAGAGAAAATAATGTATCAAATATAATCAAGATGTTGAATAAATGTAAGAATGATCATTTATCAAAGAAGCAAACGCTATAAATTAGTTTTACATAATCAACATATGAGCCAATTTATCTGAGTGAAAATATGTATGAATTGGACTCATCTACAACCTGAAATAGATATCAATAAATTAAGTACTGGACAAAGAATTGGTATTAAAAACAAAAATGTCCACCATAGATAATTCATATCATTAAAACAAAGGATTCAATTTATTACCTATTACTTTTTTTTTTTTACATCAAAACCTCATTAAGCTCTCAAAAGTTTTCTCATAGGTCACATGTCATGCAAAATAAACTTTACCATGGGTTTCTAACACTAATATTTGTGCATGTCGACAAACCCGTCTTTTGCCTGCTGCACTTTTCAGAAAAGCTGTTTGGGGATTTCCACTTTATGACATCACAAAGGGCAGTAACTACTTCCCCATTTGGGTTACACCCCCACAGCTATGGTGATTGTTCTACCCTGTTACCGAGAAGAACATTTGAACTTTAAAGATGGCAATAATAAACTCAAAGCTTATGACATGAACGGAAATTGAGCACTTGGGTGGATTGAATTAGGTGCATTAGTATTAACTCAAGTCAGGGAAAAGCTTTTTTGGATGAATGCTCCTAGAGGTACAGGTCAGCATATGATCTGAACTTGATGATGTTGAAGACATATATTTTATGGCGGTCTTCATCCTGTCTGCCTTCAATTATGTACATATCAAATGGTTTAGACACTAATATATCCTGCTGAAGCTGCCCAGCCCAGAAAACAAAGAAAAATAGAAGCTAATGAAGAGGCTTGCTTAAAGTGAAAAGAGCCTTGATGCCACACTTAAATGCATTCTTGATCTTAAACTAATCGATACATTGGTACTCAAGGGTAATCAATAGCAATTAAAACTGCAAATTAGTCAATTGATTTTAAAGTCTGAAATCCTCCCAAAACTTGGCAGGCTCTTGCATAGGTCCTATACATAAGAAAAAATAAAGAAACTGACTTGTTGAGTTAGCCCTTTTCTAAAATCTCTAACAAAAATACCAGATAAAGCTTAAACACACACACACACACACACACACACACACACACACACACACACACACACACACACACACACCCACACACACACACACACACACACACACACACACACACACACACACACACACACTCATATTCACTGAGAACTGAGCTCTCTTTTTGAAATGTTTATTGGAGTACTGGTGTATCTGCCTCCTCCAGGAAATAAATATGAAATCAAAAGGTGAACCTGATCTGTAATGAGTAGTGAAGGACAAAAATCCGGGGCAAAGACTTGACATGAAGCAATGGATAAAGATACGTAGCTCAAACTCAGCCTCTGAGCGCATGTTCATGCATGAGTCTTTGAGAAAATTTAAAGAAGCAGGGAGAATACTTGTAGTTTGACACTGAGAGAATGAGTGTGAGGAAAAGTGAAGGAAAACTGCAAACATACTTTATACATTTGTGTTTATATTACTGTGTGTTTGTGTGTGTTTGGGGGGCTTGGGGGTGTCTCGTTTGTTGGTTAGCCCGTAGGCTGTAGGCTATAAATGGACAATGCCTGCAGTGACTTCACCCATCTGTTACTGCAGGGTGCTCTGGAGGCTCATAGGCTGAGAGCTGGAGCTGAGGAGGGTTTTGACCATCCTGTCAAACCGCTACACTGCGCCCACCTGTCACTCAGGTCAGCATCGCGCCTTATTAGCATAACTCATATCGTTCATGAAATCAAAACGGATGCATTATAAAAAAAACGTACAGTGTGTGCCTGTGACTCCAATTGTCAATAAGACCAATATCATTTTTGTACCAGGTTGTAAGAAATGTAATTTCTGCTATAAATTCTGGCTTTTTTAATGAGGTGTGTATGTGACTTCTGGGGCTCTTGGAGGCAGCCTCAAATGGACACTCAAATAATTGTAGTTTTTGCATGTCCCCATTGGCTTCATTTTATCAAGGAGGTGTGACGGTCACTGCCTTAGTCAGGCTATAACTAATGGATTCTGTCCCCCTAGTTCTTGAGGAGTTGGATGGTCCAATCTAGAGCACCTGGGCCTGTTGCTTGCAGGGCATAAAAGCCTGACCCCAGGGTGGATCTGGCTCTCTCTTGCCTAACATTGACATTCATTCTATGTTTGTTTGTGCTATGGTTGTGGGTGCGTTGTTCAAATAAATCATTGTTACCTCAATTTAAGCTGTTCTTTCTCATATTTGTCATGGCCATGGAGCCAGGTTATGACAGAGGTTACTTCTTTGTTTGTACAAGGGTAACACACAATTTCTGAACAGGAACCAATCAATACATGTTCCTGTTTAATTTAAATAATCTGTTTGCCACTTTGAATCCCTAACCCCTATTTCCGTGTCAGTGTGTGTGTTTGTGTGTGTTTGTGTTTATGTGTGTCACTTATTAGTGTAGACCCGTCTCCCTGAGCTGCCAGTCTCATCCATTGTGTGGGCTGCCTGCAGTCATCCATTTTCCTGACTGCACTACGTGGCCACATCCATCCTTACTCAGCCAGACACTGTTGAAATTGTGTCACTGTGTGTATGTTTGTGTGTGTATGTGTGTGTGTGTGTGTGTGTGTGTGTGTGTGTGTGTGTGTGTGTGTGTGTGTGTGTGTGTGTGTGTGTGTTTGTGTGTGTGTCTGTCTGTGCGGAGTGAGCCAGACAGAGACGGAGAGAGAGTGTATTCTTCTTGTGTGTGTTTTTGATTGACAACATGGCAACCACGAGTCAGTGCAGGTCTAATAGTTGTTGTGTATCCTTTCTGTCCTTTGTGGTGACCATCCATCTGTCTGGTACCTTGAGGGTTTTTGCTTTTGCATTCAGGAGCTATCCTAGTTGACCAAGTTTCACAACAAATACTTTTTTTTTTTTTTTTTTTTTTTTCAGAATCACCAATTTTCTAAGAATAAAAAATACAATTTAAAGTTCCAGGTAATTGTAAGTCCAAATGGGATATGTATTCCAAAAGCAGAGTTGTGTCATCTTGTTCTTGTTCTTTGACTGCACTGGCCCGAAAGAAAGGTGTCGAAAAGGGATAAGAGAGCTGAAACCTCTCGACGGATTCATTTTTAACACAAAGTATCAGACATTATCCTAAGCTTTGTCTGGATTTCTAAGCTCAACAACCTTTCTCTGAGGGCAGGGGCGTGTATCCACAATCCTATTTCTCACTTCAGAACACAAACTTACCTGAAGTTTGGAAAATGATCTGGCAAATAAAAGGTGTCAATTCAGTCTCAGCTCACTTTTCTAGGGTCCAATTGAGAGTCATGATTACCGATAGTAATTTATAGCTGTTATGGTATTATAATATCATAATAAATAAATAAATCTTACATTAAGTTTAATCGGATATTAAGAATCTCTGACAAGGAGTTTGAGACCTGAGGGCGGTTTCAACTTTGTTAACCTGAGAATTTAAAAAAAACAAAAAACACTCTGGGTACACACACCATGCTAATCATTCTCTTCTACATTTCAGGCACTTAGCCTATACAAAACATAAGCTATTAATAATGCAGCTCACAATAATTATTTATAATACTGGGTCATCAACTGCGGGCTACTTTTGCGACGTAACATTCATTCACTTACACATTAATGAAGAGCTGTAATTAATAAAACAGCTCTGGTTCCAGGTTTTTATACAGCATGCGGTTGAGTATCACCTGTGTTAAAATGAAAAACAAGACTGTCTGTATACAATTTGCTCAAGGGGTAGTTTACAAGAGCGAATCTAACGTACGCTGTAAGCCAGTGGGGCACTACAAAAGAGAATGAGAGGCAGCTTTAAACTCGACACAGAAGCAAATGAGAATATAAAATGATGAATGCAACACTCTCAGACAGCTGACATCCGCTGTGTCAAAGGCTGTGCAAAGGTATAGAAGAATGTAAAGGATGAACAGGCCTCTGGGGTAAGCATTAAGCCTTTGACAACTTCAACTTGAGATGCTTTGCAACTAAACTATTAAATCAAGAAATTGTGTGATGATCTTTTTTTCTTTTTTTTTTTCTTTTTTTATAATCTTGTATGGTTGCTTAGAGATTGGTCCATTATTAATCAAACAAAGGTTTCCAGAGAGGGCTTCTTTAGAGGAGGTAGAAAAAAAAAATGGGACATGTTTAAAATTGCAGGGCGAAAGCAACGAGAGAATGGTTAATAAAAGGGTAAAATGTCCAGACCAACTGTCTGAAATACAGCTTTTAAAATTAAATGAGAATTCAGGTTGAAGGCCAGGTGCATAACTTTAGAAGTGCAACAGTGTGTTTCAGGATTCACAGAGAGTTCACTGAAGTGGGTTTGTGTCAAACGTGGGTCAGAGTCTAAAAGCCTGTCCTAACAGTATGCAATGTGAATGTCGGTTACAAAATCAGCTTGATTCAACTGCTTCCTATTGGAGTCCCCTAACTGCTCATGAGCGATTTTTTTACCTTGACCCCCTGTTTTGTAGTTTTCACTCTGTCGCTCCCGTAGACGTGGAAAAGGAACGAGGAAGAAGAGAGCTCTACATGGCACCGGAACTCGCTTTTCTCACTCAACACATCTTGTTAGCTTATGGTGCATTACTTATAACCATCCATGTTGAAATGTTATGCTTTGACTTGTATCAACAACAGAGAAATACTTAAATCTGCTCACATGTGAGACGTTTAATGAGGAGCCTTTGAGGGTTGTGATTCGAGTCAAAAGCTTGTCAATACAGATCTGGAACACACTTCTGTTTATCCACCTTTAATACCATAGCACTGGATGTCATACTATTTTGCAAGGTGAAACTGAAATTCACAGAGCAAAGCTTTGAATATTTAACGGATGCAGAGTAGACAGCCAACGCTCGCCTGTCGTTCGGACACGGTGTAACTTGCTGCTGAATCTCCACTTTCTATTTTACTCAAATCTCTCTGGTAAGGATTCAATCAGCTTGTTTAAGCATACAATTGATCCCAATGTTTATGGTGTTCAAATGTATTTTCTGCCTTCCTTGGCATCATCCTTCTATATGTCATATTTCTTTACTTAACCATGGCATAAAAGGATAATTGTCCTTTTGTTTGTCTGACAGAAGATGTCTGAGTAGAACCTTTCACAAATACTGACAGGATCCTCTTCAGTGAGGTCACAGTGTTCATGGGAACTAAAATACATGATTGTGGCAGTGAAAGAGGAAACTGAATTAAAGGGGCAGGAGCAAACCTTCGAGGATATATTAGGGTCAGGAGAGATGAATGGAACCTGGTTATGCTTTCCCTTGTCTATCTCTTATTCAGAGACAGGAACAGATGAAACTGATTTGCATCTTCTACACAGAAAACATAGCAGAGCACAAGGTCACACACTTTGCAAGGGCTTGGATGCTTGACACGTTAGGTAAAATAAATACAAAGTTTGATAAATTAGAAATAAGAGGCAGAAGGAGATCAACATAATATGTTATATGTTGTACCCCTGTTTTAATCAAATGACACATGATTAGAATCTGTCTGAAAATAATCTGCACCTTTTTTTAAAAAAGGGTATTGAAGGGTTTAAACATGAATTATTATTTCTTTAACAAAAAGTACAATCAAGATCTGCTCTTTTTGTAAAATGTCTTGAGACAATATTTGTTATGAGTTGGTGCTATATGAATAAAGACTGACTGATTGATTGATTTCTTTATAGCCAAACGTAGATTTTAAAGGGTGGCAAAAAAGCCAAACTGGACTAAATGATGGCTAAAAGTTCTGTCTATGAATATTATAAGGCTGCTGTCTTGATCTCACAACACCAGGCTGATGGAAGGGGAAATAAAGACTTGGCTACACATACAGACTGTATAAAAACGTAAAAAAAACACGTCACTACCGAAAAGTGAAGCCAAAAACCATTCAAACACCTCCTGTTGACGGGCTGCATTACATGTCTCAAAGCATGCCTCCTCCATGATAACAGATTGGACATGGGTCAAACTATAAATGTATCATTTGAAATAAAATATGATTTTCTTTCATATGTATTCGTTTTTATTATGCTCATGTATGTCAAAGTGTTATTTTTCTTTGAGAAGTTAATTTTAAATGAGCTAATTGATGCTATAAAGTATAACTGGTATGATGCTATGATTGACAGCCCTCTTGACCAATGTGGCTCCTGCAGTGCAGGGTGCCTCAGAACAGCAGAGTAAAGGAGGTAAGGAACATGTAACACTCACCAACACAAGAGTCATTGAGTTTTGGCTTCACAAGAATTAGTTTTGCTTTTGGACTGTGCAGGCCCGAGCAATCGTCAAGTTTTATCCAGTGTCAAGAGTATTCCTACCTCCTGCAAGTAGACATCTAACTGTCCCATTAGCTGAAGCTAAGAATATGTCAGGACCTGTCACAAATGGACTTCATTTTTGTACAACGGAAGGATGTGGGGACATGTTGTCGATCTTAATATACAGGCAATAGTGTTGCCAAAAGTGTGTGATGTGAATCAAAAGTCTGCAGGTTGTGTTGTCAGTTCATTACCTCTTTAGTCTTTTCACATTCTTGAAAGTTTTCTCATCAAGTGTTGTCTTTGCTTGTTCCAAGGTGATTGATTAAAACCCGCTGTAAGGTTTGCTATGAAACAGTTTCAGGTTAATACTATACCTTTCAGAGCCTATTTATACCTGTCACCAGTTTAGATTCAGACCATGAATTCCAGCACTGACTGTCTTTTCATCTAACAGGATATTGGCTCAGCAGTATATGAAACACACTTTGGTGTATCAATGTGATCATTTAATCAATTACTTTATTTGTTATGATCATCTTCAATCGCCTACAACTTCAACAACATGCAATAGATGATACAGTACATTGTGCTTCAGTACCACTTTCATAAAAAAAATAAACATTCAAACAAACAAAAAAAAAAATCAATGAGTTCTAACTTAGAGATATTGCAGCAGATGAAAAAGGCATGAAGCTTCTCCCACATATCAAACAAGCCTTTCAGGCTGATATTTACCCAGGGGAGAGGAGGTATTCTGGCTGCGAACATTAAATCATACACTTACTTATGCAGTCATGAAAGACAACCGCCAAAAAAAAAAAAAAAAGCTTCCGATTTAATTAGTTTGGAAATGAAAATGAGGTAGGCAGCTAGAGAGAGAGATACTGAGAGAGGGAGGGGGAGATAGGCGGACACTTGTTGACATTTCTAAGGGTTGCTGGAATCAAAGGCTTCGGTCCTGTGATCTACCCCTGGCTCTGTGTGTTAACATGCAGGCGTTGGAGGAAGGCATGCTATCTGCCAGAGCTGGTTGGATTCAAAAATCTGAAAGCAAATTGAGGGTTTTCTACAGGACATTTGTGGACGAAGATTACACCGATGCGGACAATCAGTTTGAAACTAGAAAGAGGAGTTAGATTTCAAGTCGCTCAAGACATTGTACAATCGCTGGAGCGACACGATGGATTCACTGACTTTACTACATCACACAGTCATATTAACACATGGTCATTTTGTTATCATCTTCATGACGTTTTCATCATTTCTTTATTTTATAATGAATATGGTATTTCTTGTTCCAGCGGTTAAGGTATGGTTAAAACCTCAAGAAAAATCAGTCCCAAGAGATCCTTTTTCTACTTTGTGCATGCCGACATTTCCAAAAAAACAGGGAAACACTAGCACCTTGAGATTGTTCAAATCTATCCAAGAATCAACAAATGAGCGACATAGGCCTGCCTTCCAGCACTGTAAAACTGTCAATCATTTTGCATCTTTCTAGCATCGGCAGAGATTTCTATGTCCAAACAAGTGTTTATAAAGTGGGCACAGGGAAGCGCAGGGATAGAATAGAGAAGTAGCAGCCAGTGGTTCACATTACTGTGAGTCATCTCTGCCTTATTACTGACATGAGAATGGTGAAAGCCTAATAACTGCTTAGGTTAGAGCGCCGAGATGAGCATCTTTGGGAGACAGCGGTATTCTCCACCTACACGATAGTTTAGATAGAATCTAAAATCACAGGCCAAAATACATACAAGCAGAAGCTGGGCAAGGAGAAGGAACAAAGCAGAGTCAGAATAAGGGAGGGGGGGGGGGGGTCTGAGTTGTCATTGGAACCATGGAGATGTCTGTAATGAGTCTGAGAGAGACATGTTTGCCTGTCTTGTTTACACAGAGAAATGACCCTGAGAAACACACTGTGGGACCCTCCTACCGAATGTGTACAGACACGGACATACAGATACACAATACCTGACTTGGACGCGATCCAGAGCTCTAAATGAGGAGAAGGTAGAAAAACTAAACAAAAACTCTTGCTATGTTTTCTATGACTTGTTTAAAGGTTGAAGGCGTATCACATCGTGTAAAACTGGATCAACTCTCTCAGGTAGTAGGTTGTTAAGTTTTCCTTCGAAGCACAGGCAGAATGTGTAGGGTTCACAAATATTTACCATGAAGAAGAATCACCATAGCAACAAGAACTCTTGGGTACATAATTAACGCAGCTCGTGACATCATCAGAGTGCCTTACAGAAACATAATTTTCATACAAGTAAGCTGTAATAACTGTATTACCAGCATGGTTTTATTTTTTATTTATTTTACTACATATAGCATTTTAAACTTCAGATCAGTACGTTCACTTTTATCAGGTTTTATTTTTGTGCTATATGTTACCTACTCTCCTGTTGTCAGAGGTGAATGAAATAAGACAAATTCATCCTTCCCTCAAAATGGCACAATAAACATGGTTAAAAAGATTTTCCTTAATTATTTGGCGTCATCCATGATGAATGTCACAGTATGTTGTGCCAATGTAAGAACTTTGCTCTGTAGCGGCACTTTAAGAAAGCCAAGGGATAACCAAGGCTGCAAAGTTATTATTCATGCTCTTGTGATCATATATGTTTTTACATGTATACAAAATCTAATTCCAAAGCTGCTACACACAGTGGGTGGTGACTATTTTACACTTAATAACATAGCTAGAACAGAGTGAATTTTAGCTCTGATGCTAATTTAAAGGTCACAAGGTTATCCTCCTTTTCAACCAGTTTAAATAAGTCTCAGAGCTCCCCAAAACATGGGGCTCACATGGCTCACAGATAATAGAATCCATCCATTGTTGCAGCAAAGGAGAACAAGTTAAGTGCTTATCATTATAAAGGACTTTCAGGATAACGTCATGTTCCTATTCGTCTATAGCGTGTTGGCAGCTGGATGAAGTAAATGGAAAATGTTTTCATAGTCACATATGATATAATGTTCTTCTGTTCTATGATTTTTTTTGGTGTGTTGGACTGGTACTGACAGACTGTAGTGTTCGTACTTATATATAATCGGAAATTACACCACTTTACAATTAAAAAAAATAACCATGCCTGTAAACTTGTGACAATATCCTCACGTAGTGAAAAGCCTATTGTATAATGGGGCTAGATTGACTATACACATGTTACCTTTTCTATTCATGCTTTTGCAGTTAATCATTTTGATATATCTACAGCATCACAATAATTTATACATGGACAAGAGGACCACAGAGCTGGGGACTAAAAGCAAGGAGACATAATGGGGAGAAAGTGATATAGTAGGCTATAGTAGAAAGATATGAAAAGATAAAAACGAGAAAAAAATAAAAAATAAAATCCTATGGCACCGCAGCCCTGCATGCATAGCACCTCTAATGAATCTGCTCATTAGTATGACTCTCCTGACGGATCACTCCATTAATAATCTATGGCTGTGACGGTGGCCATGACAGAGAGGGAGGGCCACAGGGGTGTCGCCTCCGAGAGAGGAGGCCTGTCACTTGTCAGAGCCTTGGGTGTTCTGTAAGAGACTGCAGAGGTAATGTACATATATATTTATGATTTTTTTAAAAAGGAAAATAATCTGCAGATTATAGGGGTTACAGCCAAGTGTGGGATGAGTTATTGCTAGTACAACAGGTGGGATTATTGATGATGTAATTAGCAACGGCTAAGGGAACCAATTCACATTCAAGTTTTTTAGAAAAGTCCTCTTTAAGGACCCTTTATATCTTGTGTTATGTTTACTTACACGCTCAAAGTTCCCATACTTGAACTTCTTATTCTACTCTTCATGGAGCTTGTGGACATGTAGTACAGTTTCTTCTGATTTAAACAGTATAAATATACTTGAAATATCAACTGTTGTTCACTCACACTACAGTGACAGTTAAGTAGTTTTCATTGTGCCATTTATTTTTTCATCATATGTTCCTGCAACCAACCAGCACCTGAGAACACAGGTTGGTTGTGCACAAGGTACGCTGTCGGTCATTTCTAATGAACTCAAACTTCTTAACCATAGCCCTTGAGGACTGTGTGAACACCAAGGAGCTGCAGCCAATTATTGGAAACATTATAAAGAAACATGCTTGAAACACACTGTGGTAAATAATAAATCATCATGTATACACTTTATGAATTATAAATCCCTCCATGTTGACAACTGTTCACAGTGGGCATATATTTGCTCATGTGTATATATATCCTGTCGACATCCATTTTCCACAAAGTAATTTGTGTGATGAATTTCATACTTTGCAAGTATTTGTGTTGCGCAGCATGGGAGGTTTGTCAATGTGGCAAGATGTATTGCATGCTCCCATTGCCTTTAATATAAATATATGAAAAACACTTTTTATTGATGGGTTAATATTTTCTCATGCAACATCACTGGAGAACCGGCTTTTGACGATTCAGCCCAAAACAATGGCAACAGCAACATTTGTCTGAGATATTAAATCTGGGGCTGCACTGATTGCTGAGTCATTTTTTATTCTGCACCTCTTCCCTTTTTAACCCATTACTTATTCCTCTGTGTGTAATTCCTCAACAAACATAGCACATTTGGAGCTACAAATATATAATTTTACAGACACATACCACCTTAAAAAACAATGGCCTTGTAATGTATAGCTTTAAAAAATTAATATACAGATTATGTAACAATAGTTTGTAGAGTTTATATTGCTATTGTTGTTTTCACATTGTCAGAGATGTTGGTTCACCTCTGTGGAGGTTTTGTGGTAGTTTGTACCCATACCTTACAGATTTGTAGACAGATTTAAAGAAAGGGAGATCATTGTGGTATCTGTCAGTAGTGCTGCCAGCCGTAATCCTGTGCACCCTGTGCGTACATTTTCTCATAATATACAATATTATATAACTTTCTTTCAACAGAAACTTAACTGTTACAGCTTCAGATCCTGTTTTTTAAATGTCATTATTTAACTTTTTTTTGTTGAGTTGCCGTCTTTGGCTGTGTTCACTCACCACCTTCATGACCCAAATACATTTGAAGACATGTGATTGGTGTAACATACTGTAACTAGTAACAATAACTATCAAGGGCTTTTATATCAAAACATTTATGGTGCTGACCTGTAAAGTTAGCTATGCTGAATTCAGTTTATTGTGTGTGCTGGGAAGAGTTTTGTCACATTAGCCAGCTAGTCCATGATAAAGTCCAGGCGCAATCTTAGATCACAGATATCCCTGGATATATCAGATATTTCCCCCACATAGCAGCAAACATTGCGGGATTAGGTGCTTTATATGTAGCATCAGTGCACTGTCTCTCTCTCTCTCTTCTCTCTCATTCACTTTGATCGTTTATGTGCACTTGGGAACCTAGAAGACATAGGTGTCCCACACACACTGGACTGGATCGTGTGCGTACAATGAAGTTGAATCCTGGCCGCACCACTGGTATCTGTCACCTATTAATATTGACGACTAGATTTAAAAAAAAAAATTATTATGCACTCCAACACCCATGATCCTGTAACACTGAGCTCCCTGCACTCAATACTTTCCCCACTAAAGTCAAGCAAGGCCTTGAATTATTTACTTTGGTTCTGCGGAGAGGCTGGCAAAGGGTGCCACTGTCTGGACTTGAATCCTCCACACATTCACAGACCTCACCCAATGTCAGATTCTTGTGTCTGACTTGAAGACATTTTGTCGACATGGACACAGACGTCTACTTTCTCTGTTGAAGCAATATTATGGGGCTCTTGGCATTTAGAGCATGTTTGTAAAAGTATAAGGCTAGTCGCATTTTCATGTTAACTAAAGAAAGCACTGCTATTTATACTGTATATTGGGGCAGAGATTAAGTAATATTAAAACTCCATAAGGCACACAAAGAGTTATAGAAAAACAGACATAACTTTTGTCTGTAAAGTAAGGAAAGAGGGAGAAACTGTCCAAAAAAACAACAACAATGGATGATATACGATAAAAAACAGCAATGACAGTAGGTGGATCAATACTAAAGGTCAGGAAACAACAGCCATGACTTCTTAAAGACTGAATCATGCACAATTTGCCAAATACAAGCAACGTTTTAAGAGCAATTTCTCAATATACTGTAGTGAATCCACAATCTGCAGAAGATATATTCTAAAAGTTTGAGGGCTTTCCAGATTATTACACTTTAATGATTTGGTTATTTGTTTGAACAGTCAAGGAACAAAATAAAGCAACAATGATAAAAATGTTGCAAAGATAACAAAACAACATATCCGGATTAAAGAACCCAAAAGTAATCTTTCAATTGAGCAGCCAGGCAGACATCCAGCAGAGCATCCAGACCATCACAAAACTAACCAAGCAAACAGCCAGTAAAACAATTTATAAGCAACTTTTTTGCAGTCTTACCTTTGCAATCTGGACACACCAGTTGAGCAACAGCTGGGATCCGATGTTGTCCTTGTGCTCGTGGACATAGTCGAGCAGGCAGCCGTGAGGCATCAGTTGTGTGACCAGCTGGATGGTGGGACTCAGGCAGACGCCCAGCAGGCGGACCAAGTGGGGATGCTCCATGCTAGCCATGATCAGGGCCTCCTGAACGAGACAGATTAACACTGAGGCATGTGGGTGGGAAGGGTTTGGGTATATAATTCAACATACGACACATACTGTAAAACTCAACACGATTAGGCTCCTTACCTCAGCTGACTGTCAGAAACTCAACTGTGTTTTTATTTGCATATTGAGAACAAGAAAGCCTATCCTTTTGCAGTTAAGTACAACATCTCTGTCATGTGTTTTATTCTTCTTGATCACGTAGTTACAATTGAATGAAGTTACAATTTCTTTTAGCAGACACTTGTATCCAAAGAAACACATAGAGAGAGGGAGAGTAAGTACCACACAGGCAAGGATCTCGACAGGAGGAAACAACGTCGGTGCCAACAAACAGCTTCAAGTTAGATTGGACACAGGTGCTGACAGGCAGTGCACAGAGGCAGTCCCAAAAGCCAAATGCCAGAGCATAGGTTCAAACACCCGACAAACTGGCGTAGAATTCATCGACTCCTTTTTCTGTTTAAGGAGGATCTTTCTTTTGAAGTGGACTGTGAGGCTCAACTAAGTCAGAAATAGTAGATCTTGTTCAAAACCTTAACATCAAAGTGACTCGCTGCTTCACAACACTGTCGGTGTGATTTGCAGGGGACTAGAAATGTGGTATATAATACATGTACATATGAAGAAGCTGCTCCAGAATATTATTTATAAAGCTGAAACTTGCTTAGAGTAAATGATGATTATGTGTGACATTTCTGGAACAAGCGCACATGTACATCTATATTAGTCTGCAATAAAACATATGATTGTAGCATACAAATAAGTATCATTCAAATGATACAGAAACTACCAAAGCTAAAAATAGACCCTCAGCTGTTTTTTGTTTAACGATGCAACTATGCAGCAAACCAAGACACATAAATATGCAACGTGGGTGTGTTGAGGAGATATACACTGTGTAGAGGTTTACTGATCACTGACAGAGTTACAACCAATCCCATGTATCACACCACTTGCATAATTTGTTCTTGCACTTACTTGCGCCTGCTCATGTGCTTGAGATGGGAATTGATGGCAGTAGAAAGTGCAGACTGAGGGTAAATCAGTCCAAAGTTTGTGAGGGACTGTTTGACTGCCCAACACGATCCATTTCATATAATGTGGCCTAGAAATGTTGGTTCATGGTAATCTTAATATAACTGATGATATCTTAACGTTTGTACACATGGACATGTTTCAAATAAGGCTGAGGGGTTAGGTTATGTAGATTTAAAAAAAAGAGAGCCAAGGACCATAAATAAAGAAAGGAAAGAACCCACCTCGACATCTCTTGTGGTAATTTTTCCATTCCATTCATATTAATTAAAGCATATTAGTTTTCTACACTTAATTCTACCTTAAACGCAGAGTATTTCAGTCCAAAGTCTTAGTAGTTCACTGACAGAGTATACTGTGGGTTTAAGATTAAGCTATTGCATGTATTTTGATTTGCCTAATTCCTTTTTAGTATTTAAAATTCAATCATGGAATTACAAACATTACGAATATGATTATCACACCCTTCTTCCTTTGTCAGTTTTCATGTTAAACAAAATTAAAACTTCATGGAAAGTTCAACAAATTAGCATCTATTATTTCAATAACTCAATGGAATTAGATAAAATAAAGAGTATTAATGTGTTAAGTTACATCAAAACTTAAAACCCATATAAATGCTGTGCTTTAAAAGAGTTTACCCCCTTCTCTTTAATAATTGTAGGCGTAAAGTACGGGGCCCCTGATGTCCCAAAAAGTAGAAAATAAATAAATCTGTGGCTCTGTAGTAAACCCTTGTTTCGTCATTAAGAAAATAACAAGTATATAAATGCGACAAAATGTGAAATATTCTAGTAGGATATTTTGTTTTTTTAAGTTTGGGACACGGTAACACTTTTTCATAAATAAGTTTTACGCTTCATTTCTATTTCCATTGTATGCTTATTTTGTATTGAGTTTATGTCGGTGCTCTTTGTATTTTTCATACTTGTGGAGAACAATTAGTGAGCGAAACCTTAATGAAAAGAACAGAAGGTAATCTTGGTACACAGGGGAAACAGTAGTTCTGAATGCGTTTTCCAAGGACAGACCACAAGGGTTTATCCTGCTTCAGTGAAAACAAGCCTTGAGCAGAAGTTTGGCTTTGAAAAGGAATAACATACTGTAGCATGCCCTGTCTCCCTGCAGCTAATATTATGATTACATGCTCTCACAAACATGCACAATCTGACACACATGTACACGTACATGCTTGTCAGTTTAAGTGTGTATTGTGTTTGGAGCTGGTTTCTTTTGCTTTAAGGGACATTTTAACTCTGTTTGAAAGACAAAGCCTTCATATTCTTAATGCCCTCAAGGGGAAAGAGTTGGAACTCTTCACAGCAGAAAACACACACCCAAACGCACACACACACACACACACACACACACACACACACACACACACACACACACACACACACACACACACACAAACACAAACAGACAGACAAATCTACACAGGCTAAAGGACAATCAATCCTCAGTGACATTCTTCAAACAGCCAGTGGCAAGTGAGTGTGGCCTGCGGCTAGAAGGTCACCAGTCAGAATTCCCAGTCCAGCTGGGAGAATATGGACAGTTAGAGTAAATGAATGGCTCTCTCCTCTCCCTCTCTAACTACCACTGATGCTCCCTGGAGCAGAAGCTGCATGAGCCCCCAGCTGATCTGCAGTCAATAAAGGAAGACTGTGGAACTGGGTGAATTTAAACTAAGGTATCACTAGGAAAGAAACTGAAACAAATGTTTTAACTGGTAAAAACACAAAATGAATCCACTAATATATGAGTTTCCCCTCTTTGGCTATATAATAATCTGACACTAATCTCCTGCTGTTTTCTTCCGACTAGCCAGTCTCATCTAAGTAAAAACTTTTACTGTTGTTCACGTTAAGTCAAGCTATTGTATAGCTCAACAGGGCCATTTTACTGACTTCCTTACATTCCTTATCCCAGTAACAAACAATGGGGGGAAACCAAACAATCGACAAACCATGTAACAAGTGGCAAACTTGGACAACTTTCTACCTTTCTACCTTGCGTCAACAATCTATGCCATGTTGATATGTTGATCTTTGTTTCGCTGCCACTTTCTTTCATGCATTTCTGTTGTTCGACTTCCGGGTCAGAGCCCAGAGCCCAGCACAGGATCTGTGGAACATGCTCACAATGCCTATGTTAGGAAGGGGCACATTGAGGTGTACACATGCAAGAGTAAAATCTAACCCCAGCTGCATAATCCAGATGTGCTAGTCTGACCTCAAGAAATTCCACTTCATACAACTTCAGTTGGTTTAAGATGTTTACATGTATTTAACAGGTAGAGTCAGTAGCATTGTTTGTTGCGGCTTGTAAAAACAACATTCTGATTGGGCCCCTCCTCCTGGGCTCATCATCACCAGTTAGCACTCGCCCACTGCAGGAAGTGCAAGTGTCTATTGCTTGTACCTTCACAGCAAGCTGCCTGAGAATATAACATATAACAGATACTTGTTCTAGTTGAAAAGCTGATACTTTAGCATGCTAGCAGAAGTTAACTGTAGTTCGGCACCTTCCTGTCCAACAGAAAGCAGGACACCTCCGCGGGTAAAAGCCAGCCTAAGGTTCACCCTCATCTTTGTATGAACAAGCTGTATCAATGTGGCATTTTGCCTCACTATGATTAGATTTTCTCGTATGTGCCGCCATGTCATCATCCGCCATATTTGCCGGTTTCAATGGCATCCTATTGCTGAATTGTATCCTCTCCCAAACTCACCAGCGTCATCAGCTGGGGAAAACACATCCACTGCCCACCCAGAAACACCCAGAGACAGGCAAAGCATCATAATACAGACACAGGACAGGGTTTGTGCAGACATAGTCACCACCACACATGCATGGAGACCCATAAGTGATGACTGAACAGCATTACTTCCTTATATTTCTGTATTTAATTTTTTATAATAAATAGCTACTGACTCCATCTTTAAAAGGCCCGTTTTAGTTAATAACACAATACAACACAATAATTTGGCTTTTTTTTTTAGACTGTGTAAATGTACTGAGTGTCACTAAGATAAGACCTTGCCACCAGTAATGCAACCTAACGTGTGAACACTATCGCTGCCTGTCTAGAAAAGGGAACGATATCTCATGCAGATGTGTACTCCACTCATCTACTTTGCATTCAGACTGTCACTGTAAGGATGCCCAACGTGCCATGTAAATAAGCATCCTTAGCTTTGCATGCACATCCTGTCACACGACCCATCTGG
Organism: Labrus mixtus; assembly: GCF_963584025.1. NCBI lineage: Eukaryota > Metazoa > Chordata > Actinopteri > Labriformes > Labridae > Labrus > Labrus mixtus. Next base: position 22,783,130 of record NC_083624.1, read on the forward strand.
GTGAATGTTCCACTGGGGGCTGTGGGTGAGAATCTGGCTTTGTGTCATGTTATAGACACACACACACACACACACACGAAGAAAGAAGCATGAATCAGGCGATATATAGGTGCTGTTTTTAATACACTATTCTGATCTGGACAATTAGTGCATTTATAAAGGTCTGACATTACTCCATAGAAGATGCTCCTGGGGATGCAGCTCTGATGTAGATCACACTCACCATCAGTGGAAATGTTCTGTTAAATTTGAGTTATAACAGCCGAGTAGTCTGTTGCCATGGAATCAGTTCAAGCAGAGTCTAAAGAACTATTTCTTGAGTGGACGAATTATAATCCTTTTTGAATTGTTAAAAACATTTCCTGGTAAAAATGATTATTTTCTTTACTAGGTTCCCATGTAACAGTGGGGATAAAATACAGTGAGTGGGTTGTTATAGCAGAGGATGAATGCTCATACTGTCTGGGGTTCATTTGGGTACACCACCTTATCCTTATCACTTCCTCTACATAGATGCACCTTTATTTGAGAATTGATGTGCATTCTGTATAGATCTAAATCGCTCTCCCTTATTATGGGATAACCTGACGACACCGTCTGTTGTCTCCCTACACGTTGACCTATCATTGCAGATATCTTGCCCTCTGATTGTCAGACAAGCTGTCCCAGCGCATAGAACATTAAATTACACACACGTAGGATTTTCATCAAAGATGTCCTGATAAAAATAGAAATGCTAACACTCCAAAACTCTCCCTGTTAGACTGTCAAACTAAGTGCAAAACATGAGTGCAATTGGGTCACTTTCAGTGTGTGTGCATCTGCGAGTGTTGATGGGGGTTATTTCATCTGCATTGCATCATCACAGGGTAATAATTTTGATTTTTTTTTCTCCACTTTCCGAGCCAAGCTGTGAATGTTTTATAAATAGGGCCTTGTGCACTCTGCTGGGAGCATTGGGTAGAGTATGTGTGAATGTGGTTGTATGGAGGGGTCCTAGGGGGCCCCTGATGGTTTCAGCTCTGGTGTCTTTGGGGTCTCAGCTTTGGTCTCAACAAATTACTGGGTATTTGTTTTAGTCTTCCCATTAATACGTTCAAAATTCTCATATCCTGACATTACTATGTGTAAAAGTATAATTTGTTCCCTTAATGTTGCATTTACTGGACTCACCCGACCAATCAATCACCATTTTAAATACCACACAATAAGAAAGTGTGCCTTGAGAAAGAAGGTTATTTGGTTAAACTAGGGTCTTTGTTTAACTGTGGATTTACAAGTTCCAGCCAATGGAAAACTAGCAATGAAAAACAACAAAAAGGGAACAGGTTCTTTTTTGTTGTAATTTGAATTTTCAAGATACTCACGTCCATGAACTCCACGTTAGCCTTGGGTCCTGTGGCCTCATTTAGGATTTTAATAGCCACTGGAATCTTCACTGTTTCACCCTCTGGGATCCAAATACCCTAAAGGAACAAACACAACAAGGTGAGGAGCTTTTATATAAAAAGAAAAGGCACAAAACTCCCATTCACCAACAATTCACAACAACAACAACAACAACAACAACAACAACAACAACAACATTGTTAGAAAAAGGAAAAATCCTGACTGAGGATTTTGACGATAAAATAATCTCCCATATTCTCATTTGAATGATAATGTTCTGATTTTGGGGTTATTAGAGGCTATTTTGTCCTTCAAAAGGATGGCATTTTATGTCACAAAAGAGCAGGTAAAAGACTTGACTCATGTTATGTTACAAAAGAGCAGGTAAAAGACCTGACTCATGCTCATGCTCTTCTATGATATGATATACATCAAGCCACACTGTTCTATCAATTCTCAAATCACTGTAATGATCCTAAGAGTATCGCTTCCGGTTCATCTTTATAACAAGAGAATGTTCAGTCACTGATAGTTGCTAATTACACTGACTACACTAAAGGACTGTGTTAGCAAGGCATTTATATGTATATGTCTGTTTTCTCGTCTGCCTGATGACGGTTTACCGGTTGATTGAGTGGATGTAAGTGTGTTTGTGTGTGTGTGTTTGTGTCATTCATTGTGCCTCAGGTTGTGTTGGCATGCATTGGGTGGCAAGATATGCCCCATATCCCTCTCCTCTGAGTATTTTTAACTCAGAGAGGTCGTTAAGATCTCTGAACTTGAACTAACGGAGTTGAACTTGTCACAGTTGCATGAATTGCATTTCTGCCATAGCCTTACACTACGCCTCCAGGATTTTTTTTCCTGTTTGTGTTCACCAAGTCTGAACGTAGATGTGCTTTCTATCTCTGACTGTAAAGAGAAATCCTGACAATTCACGATCTGTCAATTCCTATCTATACCAATCTACTTGGGCTTTACTTTGTTCTTTCCAATGTGCCAAATCTAATTCCTTAATGTTGCTGTGAGGCTGGTCAGAGTGTGTCTTGGGGGGCGGTCAGCCTCAGCACTAACTGACATAAAGGACTCTTTTCTTGGCATAGCTTTTGGGTTTGGAGGGCTTTTTGAATAGAGGTTGTCTCTGGGGTGGATTTAAGTCAACATGTCAACACTTCCCAATCAAAGCACATCTCTTCCAGGTCAAGGTCAATTGTTCAACTCAGCTATGTGAGGAGCAAGCAAATGCCTCTTTGTGTTGGTGGTCAAATTGATCAATATCCTGTGAAAGCAACCCTTTAAGCAATAAAACATTTCACTTTTGTTTTTGTTTACCAAAAAAAAAACATTAGGAAATGCATCTTATAAACCCCAGTTGTCTACAACAGTTGGCAGTTTCTTTGTCTCTTGTTGGTGCTTATCTGTGTATCTTTACAAGGTAATGCTGTTAACTCTGCGTTAGTGTGAATCTAAGGTCCAACACATTCCCCATCTAAACGTGGGAAATGTGGTGAACCTTTACATCTTGCAAATCTCTAAGTTTAGGCAAAAACCTTCGTTGCATCTTGAATTACCTGTTCAATGACTTCACAGTGTTTTCTAGCGTACATGTTCCACCTCTTCCTGCATACTTTTGTGCACGTACAACAGAGGAACATTGCTTTAATGGCTCTACTAGTGGTCAAAATCCCACAGGTCATCTTTAAGGGTTTAAGCTCTTATAATTATATAATCACATTCATAAAAGAGAGATGAGCTGCACAACAAAACACTCAACTGACGAGTTAATCTGAATGCTGACCCTCGACTGATGTGACCTCTGAGATGTGCCTGAAATAATAAGATAATACAATCAAACTGCTTCATTTCAGTTATTTTTTATTCCACTCACACTGGGTACTGGATCTGAGCACCAACCAACTGTTCCTCAACCCTTAGAGGATGCAGGGGAAATTCATGTACCTCTCTGATGCCTATGGCCACCAAGGAAAACTTCATGGGTCCTTGGGCTCACCCGTGAGACTCTGAGAGAACCATATAGTCTTACACACTGAGAGGAGATTCCCAAGGGATATGTGCAAGAGGGAGGTTTGAAAAAGGACATCTGCGCTCCTGCTACTAAAACCTCTGACCCAGAAATGTGCTTTAATGTGAAAGCATGGATTAACAAGATGACCAATAAGCGTTTTAGTAAGACACAGTCTGTTCTTTCTAATTCCAGCAGTGTCTGTCTTAACCTCTCCCCAACAAATCATCACACTAGTTGTGACCTCAGCTCCCTCTTCACTGTAACCCCAGGGGTCTAAGTGTCTGCTATTTCTTATCCTTTTCTTCCCGTGCCTCCAGCCTTCCATCTCATTTCCTATCACTAATTATACTGCAATCCATCTTTTCCTCTTTTCAAGAACACTCTATATAATGGGATATTTAAGATTATTCTGGACTAGTAGCAACTGAAACGCATGCAAACCCGAACCCCTTACCCTTTTTTTGTGCATGCTTTACCTTGTAAACAGTCCCGAAGGCCCCAGAGCCCAGGATCTTGACTCTTTTCAGTTCTGTCTCTTTCAGGATGCGAAGCTGGGCTTGGTTTGGTGCTGTTCCACTGGGTGTCAAAGGCTCCACCAGCTAAAGACAGAAACACAGAAGACAGTCAGTCAGTCACTGCAACCCAGACCCTGTAACACGAGCCCACCCAATGAGATGATCTCATAAAAGCAGTCATTATGGCCTTTTACAAATGAGTCAAAACACACCATTTGTAAAAAGAAAATCAATATGAATTATGATTTTACTGATGTTGTCAAGCAATCAATCACAATATAGAGAATAAAATACTGTATGTTCAGGTGTATACACAGTTAAATGTTATAACTTAAAATCCCATAAAATCAATCCCCCAAACACACTCTTTATGATTTTTTGCCAATATTCAACATTTCAACAATGTTCCCTTGAAACTGCGACAAAACCCGACTTTAGAAAAAAGTGACATCATTTTCAGGAAGTTATGCTAGTAGTAGTAATTTGAATTTCTGTAATTACTGTCTGATCATGAGTTGCAATTACATTTAATTTCCCAGTGCCTTTTGCTTCCAAACTTAAGTCTCAACAAGTATCCACCCAACACTTCAGATGACTACTTCAGGGTTAAAATGCAGCTTTGTTTTTCTACAGGAAAAATCTAAACCCTGCAGTGGCATTTCCATTTTTACAAGTGAAAGATTTAACGTGATCAGAGGAGGGACATGGAAATAGGAGATGGAAGAGGAAAGGAAATAGGTGGGGGAGGAGGATAATTGTGCAGCCTGAGAAGAAGTTGACACTTTTGTTGTCTCATTACTGCTCAAGTGGAGGAATGAGCAGATTTAATGGCATGAGAGGGGAAAGTCTCGTATCTCGCAGGGGAAGATGAAGAGGGAAGGAACTGTAGCAGAAAACAACAAAAACAAGGCAACACGGCGAAGAAGAAGCGAGCTGCTGAATTAGGCCGAGGACGCAAAAGCATGAGAGAGGGAGCAATATTAGGAGAATTAAGAAGGAGAGTGGTAGATTAGTGAGGGAGGGCAGAGGGAGGAAAACAGGGAGGGAGTGTAAATCAGCCTGGCTGTGGTCGGCAGCTTCTTGTCCCTCTGGCTCGTGGCTACCGTTTGATTAAAAAGAAAATGGCCATTCTTCATTTAAATAGAATAACAAATCAGCTTCTGTGGGGTGTTGAACAAGACGAGGGGGGGGCAAACACATAAACACACAAAGATACATGAGACGATACAGATGTCTTTAAAAAACATCCATGCAAACACACACACCCACAGAAAACCCCACTGGATGCTATTCCATTGTGCAGGGAGCTGTCCAGGGTGCTGAACAGGTTCAGGCCGTATAGCAGCTATAAGGCAGCACATTGGAGCTGTCCAACTTCTGGCTGTAAAAGACAGTGCTGAAACAAACCAAGAAATGTGTAGCCCAGTCCTTCAAACTATGACCTTTCTTTAGCTGTTTTATTGAGCTACAATTGAGAACAGACGGGTAACAACGGACTTAATGGTGGGGAATCCTCCAGGCATTAGTTGCATTCAAATAAGATAAAAAGCAGTGAAAGTGGAATAATCTTCATATAATACAGCATTGCTGCCTGAGTAGAAGTGAGATACAGCTGCCATTAATGAAAGTGCTTTAATGTGCACCTAGCTCCTCTGATTGCTCTCTGAAAAAAAACACATTTACTTAATATCTCCTACTTAATGAAATTGCATCAGTTTTGGCAGTTAGCGGCACATTATGTCTTAAAACTAAGAAAAACAGCACGCCTCTCTCTCATAGAGGGCTGTTTTAAAAGCTTTATTCATTAGCTTTAAGGTGATACAAGATACTCAATCTGTAATGTACGGTATTGGACTTGGACTTGGACTTTTTTTTGCCAGGATTTATTACTTTAACAAGCGTACATATAATTAAATGGTAAGAGTATAAGTGGAAGCCATAAGTTAAAAACAAGTCAAATAATATAAGAGGGGATATTGTTTCAGTGCTTTTTTGTCATCATATTGTTAAAGCTATCAGCTCAGACACTTGACTGATACTTGTGCACTCTAAAGAGAGAGAAGCAGCGGAACAGGACCTTATTCTCACAATGCACACACAAGTGCATCAGATGGTGTACTCTTCTTGTTTTAACTGGAAGAAAGAGTGCTTTCTCCTCTCCCCTAATGGTGTGGTCCCGTATACCTCTCTCTGACACGAGTGTCCTCTAGTACAGTACAGTATGGTGAAGCCAGCACCTGAGCCCCTTGAGTTTCTGACACTTTCTCCTCCTCTGCAGGCACCATCTGGGGACATGCAGTCTCATTCCCTTTTCTCCCTCTGGTTTTTTTCTTGTACAGTATTTTCTATAAGTAAAATACACACACACACACACACACACACACACACACACACACACACACACACACACTGCTACACTAAGACATCCAGACTGGTGAGTGCACACAAGGATGAAACCTTACAGCTTCAGACACATTCTTCCGGCACATGCTATGTTTTGATCTTGTTTTCTAATAAGACTTGTGGGATATTTGTCTTTTAAAACTGTCACTTGTGTACCAAATTTGTCAAAATAATCACCCTTGTTGGATAAATCTTGCAGTTTTGAGTGCTCTTTAAACCGATTTTCTTTAATATTTTCCACCTCTCATTCCTCACTATAATGTCAATGCCTCTGATACAGTACTCCCTAGGCTATGGTTAAATTATAATGCCGGTATGATGCGATATAAGAAGTTTATATTGTATTTGGTGCGGCTAGATTTCTTAGGAAGCATCTGCACGGGGTTAACTTCAGAGTTGGGCAGAAAAGAAAGAAGTTCCCCCTTAAAAATGTCACCAATGATTCTCAGTCATGCCCAGTCTTATGACATTATCTTGCAGGGCTGCAGGCAGCAAATTCTCTTTTTCCTCCACTTCCCTGCTTACCTCTGTCTCCAGGAAGCGGCGGAGGGCTCTCTTCTTCTTAATGTTCTTCCGCCGCACAGACACCGCTACGCTCAGCACCATGATCACCACCATGAAGAGGCCACCGATCACCCACGCTGCGATCAGAGGGGTTCTGACGACAAGACAAAAAAAAAGGAAGGAGGGGGCAAAAGAGAGGGGGGGGTGAGTAGATGAAGAAGACAGAAGAGGTTGCAGGGAATAAGGAAGCATGACACATTATCAGCACAAGGACAGAAATGGAAAATGGAGGAATTGGGGGGGACTGGTTGGCGTCATGCTCATAGCCACAAACACAACAAAACAAGCTAGCAAATAAACGAAGACACACAGAGAGACCATGTCTGTAAAGCATATGCTTATGTTGGGGGATCCTTGAAAGCTTTTTCACCTTTCGTTTTTCTCTGTTTTTTGCACTACGCTTCATCTGCCTACAAATATCCCTCGGTGCCCTCTCATTAAAATTGAGGCTGAGATCAAAAACATGGAAATAACCATCAAAGCGAGTTCTCAGAAACACACCATTGCTGTCATTGGAAATCAAGTTTCTAAATAATTTCCCTGATATGCATCCACCCCCACCCCCCAAAACAAAACAAAAATGTCTACAGAGCTGCTGCACAAACGAGCTGGAAGAGTTGGCTTCACCAGCCCACTGCCCCCTTCAGGCTTTAATAAAAGACCTTCATTTGGTCGGAGCATTCAGAGACTCTGCCCTAAATCAGGCTGTTATTCAGGACTTTACACATTCAGCCCATTAAATGTTATCACAGTTAGCTAGCTTCATGGGAAGTGAAGAACTCTGTATATCCCCCATATCTCTCTCCTCTACACAGGGGAAGAGAAAAAAAAACACTACTCTGAAGACCTGTAATGCGATTTGGTACAGAGCTGCTGAAAATTAGATCCCATACCAAAAAAACATGCTGGATGGATAAATTAGCAGATATGTATTCTTACTGCAGATATGTTCACACAGATGATAAACAACAAAGAACTCAGAACCCCTGTTTGAGGTCATTTTGACACACACATACATAAGATCCTGAGAGATCTGCAGCCGTATTGCTACAGAATGAATACATATTACATTTAAGAGCACACATTGTCATTTATCACATCCCACAGAGCTTCTTTATCCATCCACTATGAATACCCAGATACCAGCAAGCAAGAAAGGCCACTGACATTATGACACATGACCACACGTCATTTCAGCACATAAAGAGCCTCTGATGATGACTAATTCAATCTGCACGCTTCAAAATACATATTCTTTCCAACAGACAGGATGTCCTCTGAGTGATCAGATGAGACTCAGCTATTCTCTACATTTACCCAAGACATCGAATTCTAAAGATCACCCAGCACGCGTCCTCTGTGTATGGTCAGTGATGCATGTGAGCACATTTAATGCAATCTTTCTCCACCATTACTCCAGAATCTATAAATGCATGCACAAATAGCCAATCAGGGAGAGATATGAGACAGCAGGCAGCTCTGATTTTGAATCAAACATTTAAGGTACTAACACATGTGAACATATGAGAGAAGACATTACTTGTAACTTTTATCTATTCAGAATACTACATAAGTAAGTGACTGGGAGTGATTAACCCAGCTTAGTCATAATGTGCACACAATCCTTCTAAAAGACACATGTAAATGCCAGGTTTAAGGCTTAGTTTAATCATGTATTACTGATAAGCCACTATCTGTGATGCTCCAAAACTGATGCCTCCAACAGGTTACAGATCTACAAGGTTTTATAGCACACCGCACAGCTGGAGGTTTGCTAGGTGGTCTCTGCTGTATCGCAGCTATACGGCTATCTAAGATCTGATTACGAGCTGATCTGTTGACCAGGTCTGCTGATAGCTAGAGTTTCCCTCTGGCTGCAGTTCCTCTCCATCCTGTTGGTAGTGCTCAAAAATGCAGGTTTGAAAAATTCATATCGCCTAAGAATGTATCTTTAGAAGTTGTATTATTATTTTTAGACTTCAGACTTTCTTGTCCCCATGGGGAAATTCTTCTACACAGCACCGTTAGTGTCAACACAGACAAATAGCACAACTGATGGCCTCAGTAAAAGTTCCTGACACTTAGTATTGATCAGTAAATACCAGTTTGTTATATCTAACAGGCACCGTGTCAGAACAAATATGTTTCCATCATTGCCCACTGATTGAGGACATTTGAAGTCAAATCCTCTATCAGCATTTCACTCTCTTTGCTGTCCCTCTGCCAATTAGCCTTTTCTTTTTTTGCTCTTTTAAAGTCCTCCTATAAACAACACTCACCCTAAGCGGCACTTGATGCCAAACTGTTTCTGTTATGAAATCTTGCATTCCATTTGCTGTAAACTGTTATCGGCATTTTATCCGCCTTCTTTCCCCCAGGCCACAGAACAAAAGCTAAAGCGCTATCAATATATCAAGAACCAGGCAAATTCCTTGTGCACATAAACACAGACACACTGATACACACTGATACACGCACACACACACATGCACAAACAAGAAAGCATGCACAATGAGCATTAAGGACACTGACAGGGATTTTGGGCCTTAGAGCGCTCCATTAATCTGATACTTTGCGTACTTTGATTCTTTTGTGCTTGTCTGTGTGTGTGTGTGTGTGTGTGTGTGTGTGTGTGTGTGTGTGTGTGTGTGCGCGCACCTGTGCATGCGTCCAGGAGTGTGCTCCCTCCTGTGGTTACTGGTGTGTTTGTGTGTGTGTATGTGTGTGTGTTTATATACTATTGAATAGAGGCACAGAAAACAATTTTGTACCTGTCCATCCATCCAATACAGTCTTGCAGTCTTGGTCCAATGCACCTAAGTAAACAAATACAGGACAAACAAAGGTTAAACAAACAAACTTCATAGTTTACCATGAACTTTACAATTAAGAGAACCTGTTGTCAATGAGCAAATCAAAATAACAAATAGCATAACAGCATACCCTATGGTCAGAGCACTGAATTACTGCTTTTTGGTCTTCTTAAACAAATAAAATAAAAAATCTATTTTGTAAACCCTTTTACATAAGATTTGGGTATGTAAAGACTTTGTAGGAGTGTGTTACATAAATGGGTGATTCTTCTCTACAGTCCACCTACACTAGTACTATAGGCGAACACATTGTGGTCTTTCATATAGAACGAAGAAGACCAAACTGACACCCACAATAGAATACTGCACATCTCCAAAATAAATGCTCCCGGTATCCTTTTTCTACTCTTTTGCATTTTATATTGCAACCCATGTTACGATAAGTATAAACTTCAGCAAGACTCTATAAGGTCACTTAAGCTGACTAACAACATGCATACAGATCTTTTGTACTCCTGGACACATTTTTGGCAGCTGTCAATATTAACAATATTTGGATATATAAAAAATGTCTTTAGTTCTAGGAAATGGAATTTGTTAAATTGCATATTAAGAGAAACAATACTTTCAACGAGCTGCTTTTAAGAACATCAAAATGCAGTTAAATCACTCTTTGAATGTTTTCTGTACTATTTCCTGTCTTTTTTATCAGAAGTGGTGCACAGGATGTTCTGTGATTTGTGCACAGGTAGCTGTTTTAAAAGGTCTTTCGCCTACTGTGCAGGTACTTTCAGAAAGAGAGACAATCTGTCATCAAAGCGTAGGTATTTCTTTGTGCCTCTAGAGGTACCTTGAGGACAGCGAACTGAACAAGTCACAAAGAGAGGATGTTACGTGCTGTATCACAATAGCTCCTCATCTTATCCATAAACGTTGACAATTTCACCAGTCCTCCCATGTGCACTGCACACCAGTGGCATCGTACGAAACATCTGCCAGACACAATACAACATTCTGAATTTGTCGGCTGGATTGAATGTTTAGAATGAAAAGGTAGTGGTTACATTCTCCTCTATGTCTTCTTTCCCTTTTTTGTCTATTTCTCTTATCTCTGCCTCCCACTGCTTGTTTTTTTGAGAGTCTGAGCTGCTTATGAAGCTATACCTGTGACAAAGTGTCAGCCTGGTGTTTTCCATTTACGACTACATTGCTATGCTTGGGCGAGCTGGAGGCTGTCACTCCATAGAGGAGAAATAACACTCGAGCAAGTGACATAAACTCCCCGTGGAGTTAAATACAAAATGATGTCGTACCAACCCTTGTTGAATATTATAGTGAGCGATCAGTGGCTATTGCGCAATGGAGAGTGGCATGGCACTTCACTGATTCCCCTCTGCTTCATTCTTCCTCTGTTGTTTCTCATTTTCTGTTTGCCTTGCTATGTATCCGTCTTTTCTTGCAAGATGTTGGATCATATTCTCATGTTTTACACGAGTATCCTCTACAGTACAGTATGGTGAAGCCAACACCTGAGCCCTATAGATAGTTAGTTAAAGGAAATATTTCTACTTATGCACTTTTCGTCTAGTATTCTTGAGAGCCAAATGAATGAACGATGACAGAATGATGTCTTCAGAAGAACATCCCTGAAGTCACTGCAGAAATTGGCTTTGGGAGATTCATACAAGCATCCTGTTAAAGTAGAAGGTGTGGGAATCCTGTTGTTTTAAGACTGTTTAGGTCTTAGTTAGCTGAGAAACCCACCAGTACACTAGCAATGCTTTCCACTTCAAAAATGGAGATCAATAAATTAACAAATACATTAGGTCAATTTGTCAGCCTGGTCTCTTAATAAAGTTGTATTCTGCAACACAGCCAATACTGGACTCTCAATGGAGCATGGTCAAGGCACTTTGCTACGGGCCAATGGTCCAAATTTCCCTGTCAGAAATAAATCAACAGACACTTGACTTTTGAGGAATTCACAGAAACCGTTGTGGACGATGTCCCTTCCGTGTCCTGACTGTACTCACCCCTGGGTGCAGTTGGAATGGCAGGGATGACATTCATTGTTGGCTTCTGCATACTTGAAGATGAAGCTGTTGGCACCTTGCAGGCCATCGGGACACTTCTCCACACAATTAGGACCGTCCTTAAAATGGAGGCATTTCACACAATGCTCTGGGCCCTAAGGGAAAGTGTGGAGAAAAGGTGTTGTTTTTTTACGGATGTGCATTTTTCATTTTGAAAAAAAAAAGGCAATGGCTCTGATGAGAAATGTGTATGGTACATTTTGATTTCCCTATCAGCAAGGTATTCATTCGATTTCTAGCAAGGATGTTACTACTCACAATTACTATAATTTCCCATTATGATGATGATGAAGATGATGAGAAAAATAAGTTTGACTAAGCCTGCTTGGAATTCCAGCACGTATGATGTAGAAGAGTGAATGCTCTTGAACAATCAGACAGAGACATACGGCTTGTGAATCGAGGATCTGTTTTTTTCTGTCTGAGCCGTTCTTTTATAACATCCCAATCATCCTTTTATGGGCAATCATCATACTGAGCAATTACAACATGTGTGCTATATA